>NC_084967.1:10275563-10575563 GCF_949316205.1 Platichthys flesus | reverse complement strand
CTGTGTGTGTGTTCACGTGTTTTTTTTAATGTATGTGTGCATTTGTGTAGGCACGGACAGGAAAACCTATGTGTCTCAGCACACGTGGCCTTTACCTTAAACAGTATATTTCTATAGGCATTTGTTGCCTTGTTTGTGTGTGTGTGTATGTGTGTGTGTGTGTGTGTGTGTGTGTGCGAGTGTATGTGTGTGCGAGTGTGTGTGTGTGTGTGTGTGTGTGTCTGTGTGTGTGTGCATGTGTATGTGATAATATGACAGGGGAGCCGTTTGCTGGAGCCAGCGGAGTGTGGCAGAGTGGTGAAGGAGAGAGAGACAGAGAGAGAGAGAGCGATAGGAGAGGGAGCGAGAGAGAGAGAGCGATAGGAGAGAGAGACAGAGAGAGGTAGAGAGAGAGAGAGGGGATGAGCTGATGAGAAACCTAGAGACAGAGAGAGAGAAAGAGAGCGAAAGGAGAGAGAGAGAGAGAGAGAGAGAGAGAGAGAGAGCGAGAGAGAGAGAGCGAGAGAGAGAGATAGGAGGGAGAGCGGCAGCAGCGATCAGGTAAAGGATAACAGTGAGGGAGAGGAGCTGCAGCAGAAACAGGCATTTTTTACAGTGAGAGAAGCAGCCGTGCACAACTGACAGAAACTCGCCTCACATCCTCCACTTCTCCCTCTCATCCTCTCATCTTCTCATCCTCCCCTTCCTCTCTCTTCTCCTTCTTCTAAAACGACAGCTGTTCCTTCCCTCACATGACTTTACTGAGATGAATAGAGGACAGAATCCACGACAGACACATTGTAAAGTTCAACCAGAGCTACTCCTTCAGTCAGAGTCACATTAAAGGAGTGTTTTCTAAAGTTGTACTCATTTAATCCCCATCATCTCCTGCTCATGGGCCTCCTCAGTGTCCTTTCCTACCATTTCCAAAAAGCTCTCAAATCTTGTAGGCTTGACACTTTGACCATCAGTGTCTTATACGTGTAAGGCAACTCTTTTTCATCCTGAGACATTTGTATTCTGCCAGTTTCATGTCCGTCGTGTGTTAGAAATGTCTTCAACACCCCCATTCGTGACGCCTCTGGGACTTTTCTGCCTTCCGTTTTCTCACGTGGACTCACTCTGTCATTTTGCCGACGTTCTACAAGGGGACTGGCAGGAAAAGTTCTGGAAAATATGCCCCAGACATTTGCCTTCTCACATACAGATTTAAGTTCATGTCTGGAAGCATCTTTAGTGGAAAATTCTATGTTCACCTCTCACCATCTCCTTCCATTAGCATGAGGTTAAAGTCAAATACAAAGAAAAAGATATTAATCATACAAACAAGGATTAAACAAATGTTCTAGATTCACAGAATAAACATTCATCCAAACATCTCCCTCCAGCTGGAGCCGTCATGACCACAACGCTATAAATCTTTCCATAATCCGAGGAATGACTCAAGGATTAATGTGACAGCGCGGATGAACATGTTTCTGCTTTGTCATGGAACAATATGTCGTTAATGTCTTTGTGGTTTCGGTCTTTACTCCTGCACTAACCAGCCCTGTACTCAGATTCAGATTTAGCCAGAATACGAAGTTATAATTAATTTAGAATCAGTGATGTAAGGAACTTTTTAATAAAACATTGAGGGTATTTAAGTGGAGGGTTCACAGTCTCTTATGAAGCTCTAACAGTCTAATTCAGTCAGTTTTAATTAGTACTTTAAGGCCTTTTTATATTCTCTTTATACAGCGTGGTTTTTATGTCATATCATCATAAAATCAGCTCCCCATATGGTTGTACTCAGGGACAGTTATAAGACACACATCTTTGGACTAATTCCATCTTTTTAAAACCCAACAAAGCGTTCACTATCGACCTAAACTGTCTGGTGATGATATTTTACGCCCCCCTCTTCATCAAGGGCAAAAAAAGAAGCAGTTAACTGTACCGTCCCCTGTGGCTGCCAACACCTACGTCCTTGGTGCCCGAGCATTGTCGTGCATTTTTCAAAATAGAGACCCTGACATGAATACCAAGCTTTATAATGACAGTGCAAACACCTTGAGTTTGGGAAGGGGGGAGATTAACGGCAGCCTAAACGTGGATAAATCGTGGCCGCTGCTGGTCACTCTGCCGGGAAATTTACCAGGGCTGCACACAAAAACCAGTAGCTCGTAAACCATAATGTGATCTGCCTCGCCCCCAAAAACACTGTGTTCGACCAACGTGTTCGCTGATACTCGGCCTCGAAGCAGTTGTCCACAATAAATGTATGTTTGCTTGGTTCAAAACAGAAAATATAACGCTGCCAATGTGGCTTTAAGACTGCCAGCCAGACTGCGTAACTGTGTAGGAGGTTATTTAGCACACGTTTTAATATCAGAAGTGCGTGTGTGTCGGCGTGTTTGTGTGTTTGTCATTAGTCAGTCACTCAGCTGACTTGCTCCATTTTCTATCGGCACAGCAAGATAATTAGAGATGAGAGAGGTAGAAGAAAGAACGACAAAGTAGAGAGGAAGAAATGAAGAGAGGAGGAGGAGGAGGTGGAGGAGAGAGACAGGTCTATGTGCCACAGGCTTTCTCTTCAGCAGCAGTAGCCGAGTCCCTCTCTGCATGACCTGCATGTGTGTGCATGTTTGCGTATTTGCTCAGCATGCATTCGTTTCTGTTTTTCTGTCTCCCTCCGTCTGCCTCATAGCCCAGATGCGTGTGTGTGTTTGTGTGTGTATGTGTGTGCATGTGTGTGTCATACCTCTCTTAGAAAACCCGCTGGGCCCTAGCTAGCACTCACACTGAGCCAGAGAGGAGCGAGCGAGGGATGGTTAGATGAGGGCAGGGAAGGAGGAAAAGTGAGAGGATGAGAAATAAGGAATAGGTCAGAGGAAGAGGGGAAGAGGAGTATTTTTAGAGGATGTATCAGGAGGGATGAAGAGGGAGAAGCAGCGGGGCAGCCACATGCTGCTTTCTGAATATTAAAATGGAGGTTAGAAAATGGGCTAAAAGGCGAAAAAGACGAGGAGGAAATGTTGAAGTGATGCCAGGAGTGAGATGTGACATGCAGGTGTGTGTGTGTGTGTGTGTGTGTGTGTGTGTGTGTGTGTGTGTGTGTGTGTGTGTGTGTGTGTGTGTGTGTGTGTGTGTGTGTGTGTGTGTGTGTGTGTGTGTGTGTGTGTGTGTGTGTGTGTGTGTGTGTGTGTGTGTGTGTGTGTGTGTGTGTGTGTGTGTGTGTGAGTGTGTGTGTGTGTGTGTGTCGGTTTGTGTGTGTCGGTTTGTGTGTGTGATTCTGCTCGTCATGTGACCCATTATGTGTGTGTCTCCTTCTGTTTGTGTGACTTTATGTGTCTGCATTTGATGATTCAGGGGAGGGCTCTTACTGGATAATTGCTCGCCACGACAACGTGCCTCATCTGCACCCACAGCCATCGCCGGTTGCCAAGGTTACGTGGGCGTGTGTCAACACGTCCCCTCCCGAAAAGCGACACCGTCCTGAATGGATATTACCATGACTGTGTAGATTCTCCCCGTCCACACACACACACACATAAACACACACACACAGACCAAAATATGAAAGACAAAGCAGACAATGCACCAAGTGCCCTGAGACACACCAGTGCTGTGTGTGTGTGTGTGTGTGTGTGTGTGTGTGTGTGTGTGTGTGTGTGTGTGTGTGCGTGTGTGTGTGTATGTGTGTGGCCAGTCACTGTATACTGTAAGTGATGAATCTTTTATGTTCCTTCAGGTGTTGTTTTGCTTCACTGGGGCTTCACCTGTGCTGCGTGTGTGTGTGTGTCTGCGTGTGTGTTTGTGTGTGTGTGTATGTGTGTGTTTCAGTGTTTCATCACATTAGAGGTATTTGTCCACCCTCGTTGGGACAAAAAAAGCAAGTCCCTGAATCAAATCATTACATTTTAAATGTGTACACAGGTTTTAAGGTCAGCAAATCACAAATTTCCAATCATAAATTTGCAGTATTATACTAACGTTGAGAACGAACAGTGAGGCGTTACTTCACAGGTGATGAGAGCAAGAGAAAAAGTTCAGTGTGTTAAAAAAGGATGGGATTAAAATGACAGAAAGGGGAGAGCAGATGCAAACAGAGGGAGAACACAGCGGGTCATGGCCAGGAGATGCAAGCTTCCTGTTTTCTCTGCATCTCTCTTTCTCTTTCATGCCTCCCTCCATCTATCTCCACCTGCCTTTCTTTGTCTTCCCTCCCTCTTTTCTTCCCTGTTCTTCACTTTCTCCTCAGTCTCTCTGACAGCCCGTCTGTGCTTCCGTCTCGCCACAGTGCCTCTCAGGCTGTGTGTGTGTTTGTGCACACACTGCTACCCTGCTCCAGTTTTTGTGCACCACACAGGCTGCCTAGGTGTGTGAGCGTGTGTGTGTGTGTGTGTGTGTGTGTGTGTCCTCAACAATGCTTTTTTTTTCTGCCAGCTCTGCAGTCTGACATAGGAGATTTTTCAGCCGCGTGCTCTCTCTCCCTCAGTAGTCAGCATTTTGGCATTTCCTCAATGCACTCTGTCATCTGTTGGCATGAGGCTGTATATCGGTGTGTGTGTATGTGTGTCTGTTTATCTGGCTAGTTTTGTGCGGAGAGCCATGAAGGTGGAAAGCAGCAAATTTGTAATCCTAGAAATTGCGATAAAGCGGGGTTTTGGGGGTTTGATGTGGAGGCACATGTGTGATTACCTGAGCCGGAGGCCAGATACATTCACCTGTGTTCAAGGCCAATGTTCAAAACGCCAAGTAGGGTCAAGTTTGAAGGAGACAGCATCTGAGTCTTCCAGAAGATAAAGCACAAACCAGGGACTGAACAGCATCTAGTCAAAAGTTTCCACTCTCTTATTCGAGGGCGTAACCTATTTCTGATGGTCTTGATTCACTCTAATCAAAGGAAAATATTTGAATTTCAGATAGGTACAGAAATGTCCTCTGTAACACCGGAAATTGTAACTTTTAACTCGAAATCTGACAACATAAGTTGAAGATAAGGGCCGTACCAACTTACTTAAAGTGAAAGTTAGAAGGCTCTGCATGTCTACCACAGCTGCCACATGTTCATTTGAAAGAGATGTGCATGAGGAGGGAAAGTCCGACCTTGTGTTTGTGGGGAAATACCAGAAACTCTTTAGAAAGTGGTAAACTTTTTTTTCTTCCAAAGAGTTGTTAGATTAGTTACTGTAACAAAGCTGTTAAAAGTTACATCTAACAACAAAGGTGATAATTTGGCGGCACTGCCTGTAAACGCTCCCACTTAATGTCAGAGAAACTGTTCGAGTCATTTCGAATGAGCATCGGGGAAACTCCCAACACTCAAACACTCAACTAGTGGTGCATCAAGCAGTCGCGCTACTGTCAGGCATAAACTGAACTCTGGAGAAAGATTTCCGGACATTTTCTGGAGTTCACATTCAAATTTATTTGCGAGTAGTAGGTGGTTATACTCATCCACTCAGTGTAAACAGTTAGAAGCTTGAAGAAACATCTTTAGCTTGTAATGTTTTTATTCTTTCCCAGTCCCTGCTTCCTTCAGGAATACAATATAATCCAGTGAAGTATATCAAGTGGATTTAACATCCTTGCTGGACCTGTTCAGAAAATGCCAAGACCTGTGTGCAAGTCCAAATTCTCACAATGCTGAGACATATAAGAGGACAATATTAACAAAACAGAGTGAAATGCAAAGTGTTTCCATAAATAGCAGCAAAGACAAAGATGAGTCATCAGTGACTGAATGTGGAGCCAAATTATTTTTACTCGTTAGCTTTACTCCCACATCAGAGAACTTTAAAATAAACACGGACATTTGAGTCCAAATTAGGTCCATCACATTTTATTGACGTCAAATTTATTCGACCTGTCATTCGTCCTACTTATCTGCGACTGTCTGCCGTTCGCTGTAAAACACAAGGAGATGCTGTGAACCAAATAATGTCACATTTTCTATCCGCATAACATTTGTTTGGCAAAGTATATCATCTTAAAATCCCTCAAAATGTGTGTGTGGGCGGTGATGACAAACAGTGGAGAAGATAGATGAAGAAGAACTCAATGCTGATAACTATAAACAACTTGTGAATAATGAATAGTTACGGAATCAAAATGTGGTGGAATTAAACATTATAAGACTGACTGGTGGACAGGGGTGGTAGACAAAAGAGGATGGGATAATGGAGACACTGGTAAAGAAATACTCTGTCCTGAAAAAAAAAAAAAGTTGGAGGTACATCTTCAAAAGTGCACTGTGTTTTCTCTGTGTGTGCTCATACATCTGTGTATGCTTGCAAATCTGTTTGTGCAGGTTTGAGCGTGTTAATTTCTCCAGGGATGGGATCAGGAGACCAGTGTAGTTTGACCAGCAGAGCTCCAGGGCACCAGAGGGGGGGATCAGGGGAGCAAGACCCGGCCACAGCAGCTTCTCCCTGGGCTTCCCAATCAGGGATTCAGCCTCTCCCGGGGCCTCAGTCCAGTGCCAGAGCTTTCTTAGCTAGTCCAGGTTTATTTATGAGTTTAGACTGAGATTATATTCATCAGCCAGATCAGATGGAACCAGAAAGAGAAGGAGGTAATGATAGAGGGAGGGATGAATAGAATTATATGCGGCTGACGAATGTGACTTTGAGACCAACAGAGATTAACAGACAAGCAAACGCATAGGAGTGAAATTGTCAAAGGAAGGAGGAAACGTGCACGACACAACAAAACGGAGAGATGCAGAGAAACAAATGGTGAGAGACGCGCGAGATGGAGGGAGGACGAGACGACGAACAAGCGAGGAGGAGAAGTATAGAGGAGATATATTTAGAGAGAGAGTTTTAGCCTCCCAGCAAGAGGCATGACTCATCTTCTGCCAGCTGACAGAAGGATGGATGGAGGGAAGGAGGGAGGGAGGGCGGAGATGGACAGAGACGGGTAGTGAGGGATGGAGGAGAGGGGAGAGCAAGCGTGACGGAGAAGGGAGACGCGGTTGGAGAAAGGGGGGATAGGAGAATGTGGGAGGAAGGGACGGAGGAGAGAAGGAAAGGGGGGATGACGGGTGAGAATCAGACTGAAAGAGGACGGAAGAGAGCGTCGAACATGCAAATATACATGTAAGGTGCAAAAACAAAGACTGAGATAAAGCAAAGAGAGAGAGAGAGAGAGAGAGAGAGAGAGAGAGAGAGAGAGAGAGAGAGAGAGAGAGAGAGAGAGAGAGAGAGAGAGAGAGAGAGAGAGAGAGAGAGAGAGAGAGAGAGAGAGAGAGAGAGAGAGAGAGAGAGAGAGAGAGAGAGAGAGAGAGAGACTGAAGTTGAGGTGTATGGCTACAGTGGAGCAGGCATACTTTCATCCACCAGGTTGTATTTGTAGTTTGAGCTCTTTGGTTCTTATGCATGTGTCCATGTGTCTGCCTCATATTCCCATGTCTGCTCTGCAGGGTTGTTTTTATATCTAATCAAAAGAAAAACGACAGGAGCTGAGAAACAGTGGTAGAGATGAGCGAGGACTGAAAATGTACAAAGAATGAAGCCTGAAACATGCTTCTGCGACTGCGTCTGCGTCTTTTCACGCCGCTGTGGCGCAAGACTCATTTTCATTCATGCTTCCCCAACCGTTGCGCGTCTTACAAAGCAATTCCGCGCCAGAACACTAGGCGGAGTAATGCTTTTTGTCGAAGACGACCTTAGAGACGCCTTCTTTCTTCTTCGTCGATTGTTTATTTACATAGCCACTGCGGCTCCTCGTAGCCTTTTTCTGGCGGACAAATCCGCCAGTCAGTGACAGGTTATACAAGTGATCATACTATCGGATATCTTCTGCCAAGTGCTCTTCTATTTGGTCCATATTCGTTCTTCTAAATCTTCCGTGATTTCTGCCGGTATTACGGGGCATGAAACCGGAAATGCAGCTCCAGAAGGGATGTAGAGCAGACCAATCACAGCCTTGCGGGCTGAGTGAGCTTGCGGAGCTTTGCCGTAAATTTTAGAAAAGGGGGTCGACACCCGTCAGCACGTAAGGAGGGATACATAAGCACGTAAGGGACCCAGAAGGGCTCTTGCGCTTACGGGCCCGTGAAAACGCAGAAGCATGTTTCAGGCTTTAGTTAGAACACTAAAAACCCCTGTATGCATTAGTGAGTATATGTTCTTGGTCTGTTTGCGAATGGTACAAATTGTGGATTAGACTCTTAATGTGCCTTTAAGAGAAGACATTCTTGAGTTTCGAATGATGTAACCGTCACTGCCCACATTCTTCCATTCGTGCTGTACATCGGCAAGGCTGTTGAACAATACATCCAGTAGAGGGCAGAGTTGAGAGATGGTGACGCTGGAGATGGTTGTGCTAACCACCCAATTCCCGATGGTACTGTATCCAGAAGACGGGCACAAATATGGACAAAAGGAACTTAGAGTACGAAAAGACGGCTTGGTCTGTTCACGTATCTAAGGTTTACAGGGGTGTTAAAGAGTAAAGTATGCAAAACGGGGGGGGGGGGGGGGGGTGCTTCTGTTCGTTGAAGGGCCCCCCTGGTGCCTTTTGCCTGAGGTCCTCAAAGTCCCTTGAAACACTCATGTGTCGATAAATATGCTGCTCAAGTTACTCTGCTGCTCATCAGCCTCTACTGACTTTGTATGGCCCCCAGAACATATTCAACCAACCAACACGTGCCTTTATAGAGCAATTTCTGGGTCTGCACATAAGCCAATCACAGTCCAAAACGTTCCGGTTTATGGTTCTTCCATGTTGGACTCACCCGATGAATGCTGTCAGAGGAGAGGCATCCCTCTCTTTCTTCAACAATTTCCTGAAACTCCTCAACTCCTATAACTCCTCAAACCCCAAACTCTCCCACTGGACCAATGCTCTGGTGTTGTCAAGCTCTAGTGCAAGGCGCTTAGGACGAAAGCGTCCTACAGGGTCCTTAAGTCAACCCCTGAGTCTCTTCAGGCTGCAGGGTCGTGCTCTGCTGCTGTGCCTGACCTTTGACCTCTTGGTGGAGGCAGTAGGAAAGAAGGAAACATGAGAGATGCAAGTAAAAGGCGCTCAGGTTTCCAGTTGTTCATCGTGCATTTTAGAGGAACATTACAACTGGTGCTGCACTGGGAAATTAATACGTATTCACGGTTTGCTGGAAATGATGGGAAGCAACTCAGTACATTTACTCATGTTCTAAATTCAAGTTCAAAATTGATACACTTGGTATCAAATTCATGCTGCTCTCATAATATCTTTTAGGGATTATCACTATTGATTCATGTACATGTTTGTTATGTTTTTAAACTTTAACTCAACATGTTCGATAAAGGGTTTTTATCCACTGTGATGAAGAGGTTTTATTTTACACTTAGTAAAAGATCTGGATATTTGCTTCCCCACTGGTTGAAAGCAGCTGAACAGTGAGACACTAGAACATTTCTGCTTCTAGTTTGAATGCACTGTTGAGGACAGACTGTCTCTTCCAGGGACAATGCTCAGGTTGAGTCTGGTCTGTACCTGGTCGGAGAAGGACGCACCTTTATGCACCACGTCCTTTGGAGATATGAACCCTTAAACTCAGAAGCTTTTTGCACGATTCTTCTGAAATCAGCCGCAGACGGGGGTTCAAGTCTCCTACCTGAGGGTGAGATGCTGCAACTGTGTTTCCTTGAGCTGCAACCAAAAAAACAAAACCCCTCATCAAATGTGTCACATGCATCCTCTCTTCTCTCGCTCTGCCCCGACTCCCTCCATATACACTCCGAGGATTATATTTAACTAGAGGGTGATCAATTTTCAAGTGACAGTCATTTCTAAAAATTGGCAATTAGCAATTTTGGCATCGGCGGCTTCCAGGGGCTCAGCTCAGACATCAGCCGAGCGCAGCTGCTTTCCCTGCAGGAGAAGGCGGCCTGGCTCTCTCGCTGCAGCCTGGCACTGACGGCAATAAAAAACGAGCGAGTGAGGCTGCTGGTTAATCCAGAGAGGAGCCGCATGCCGACTCTTTCAGGCATTGCTCCCTGTTGCATGACTATTGCTCATATCCTCCAGGGATAAGTCCCCCATCTCTCTCTCTCTCCGTCTGCCTCCCTCACTGTGTATCCATTACTTGGACACTCCCTCTCTCTTCCACCCTCCCTGTTTCCCCTCCTTCCTTTTTCATTCCTTCTTTATCTCACTTGGTCCAAAGTTTTGTCTCAGTGCCTCTCCTTTGGCTGCGTGTGTGCACCGAGGCTGAACTGCTCTTCCTTGTGTTTCAACGAGCACATCGCAAGTTCACTACTGCTGCGACTACGTCAAATATCAGTGTGGCTGCTTCAGTCCATTATTTCTGATGCTGTCCCAGAATCCACTGTTGGCCTCCTTAGTTCCCAGATAATGAGACTAAACTCTGAGATCAGAGTTTTAA
Organism: Platichthys flesus; assembly: GCF_949316205.1. Lineage (NCBI taxonomy): Eukaryota > Metazoa > Chordata > Actinopteri > Pleuronectiformes > Pleuronectidae > Platichthys > Platichthys flesus. The sequence goes on along the minus strand of NC_084967.1, from coordinate 10,565,227 downwards.
TTATCAAAGATCTCAGGAGGAGAAACATTTATTTTTTCAGAAACCTCAACCTCAATACATCCTGTTTTTAAATATAAAAATTGTTTCCAAACCCCTTTTACAAGCTCGAGAGCCACGTTATCTTGAAATAAAGACCCCTTGAATTTCTTCATTTCCCTTCTATCAAGGCAGTAGATGGCGCTGTGATGTCAGTGAAAGGCTGATCATTAATAACAGGGCGGCTGCTGATTGGACTGTCATCAATAATCCTGAGTCATTGTTTTGTCGCAGTCTTCCATTCTCCTGAGTCTCGGGGAGAGAAATAAACACAACTATGAGTCGACAAAAAATAACAATGACTTGAAACTGAAAACAAATTTGTAAACTTTTGTCTTGATCACTTCTAAATGTACTGCTTCACCATTATTTGCATTAGTTTGCAGCAGCGTATGATAGAATAGAATAGAACGATTAAAGACAACAGTTACATACTGACATATAAAGTAGTACATAATGGCTATTACAGTATATTGTTTATAGTGCCGTGCAGATGTTATACATGATACTGTCATAAGTCACAAAACAGTACCTCTATCTAATCTAAATAAATTATATTACGCCAGATTCTTATATAATATAGACACAGCAACTGATACAGAGAAATGTGTAATTTTGGCCAAGTGGGGGCGCTGTTGTCTCAGTAACCTGAAGCGTGCAAACGGAAACCGAAGCAAGGTGCCTCATGTACATGGAGATGACAACGTCTGAATACAGACCATATTTAAATACAGACTCTTTCAGTCCAACCAGTTTTCATGTTGTTTCGCAATATAAATACGTTTCTGTTTCCTAAAACATGTTTACTCACCCGACCAACCTGACTCTGACACACACCGAATATCAACCAGCAGTCAGATGTATATTGAAGGCAGCCAGTTAGATCACTTCACTGTGTTTGGGTGTGTGTGTGTGTCACAGCGAACGTCGGGGCCCCCGGGAGATGAAAGGTGTGTGGCCCCTGCTTAACATTGCTGCGGATCTATTGTCATGCAGAGACGAATGACATCCGACTCTGATCCAACAGAAACCCTAGAATGACATGTCGAAGAATTTATAACACAAAAGATATCACATATTTTAGCAATATAGATGAAAAGACGAATATATGTAATTAAGTTTAGATAAAAATAAACGTAGTGGTCTTTGTTGGTTTAAATGTTTGTGTTTAAACTGATCTGTTAGTCTAATAATAATAAAATAGATCCCTAAGGGGTTTAGAACGCGTAGAACTAAGGAATCTGTTTCCAAATCCTGTTCTGATACCTTCAGAGTTATTCTTTTCTTTCTTCTTGATTCATTTTGTAATATTTTATAAAGTCTTAAAAACCTCCGGGTCCAGATTCTTTAAATCTCAGGGTCCCGGTGTAACCTTCCTGTCGCCTGTGGACGCCTTTTCTCTACTTTCCCGGACTTTGCAGGACTCCCGGCCGTCTTTGTCAGTGTGTGTGTCCGTGCGTAAACGTGCGTGTGGAGGCGGTATGTCGCCTTTTATTTTCGCACACCAAAGTAGAAGGGATTAGGCGATTTTGAAGCGCTCACCTTTTATCCAAACAAATTATCCACTTCAGCTAAGAAAAGGAATTTCTCCCACTCTGGCCTATACAGTAAACAGCTTTCTGCTTTCCCTTATTTTACTCACTTTATTTGGATTAACGTAAAAATGTGACGCACGCATTTCACTTTTAAGCTTTAGTAAATGACCAAAACTGTGAGTCCATGGATGAACAATGCATGGATCACTGATTGATCGGCCTTTAAACCTAGTAATAGATTAATGATTTCCTTCCATTGGGTTTCAGTTTGGTTTATTTCTAAACCTTGTGAACTCAAGGTCTCCAGTAACGCAGGTGCTTCCAAACTGAAAACACCCATTTGTTGATCTGCTTTTCTGCGCGCAGGCGTGCGCGATGTATGGCCGTAAAAGGGGGGTGGAGGAAGGGAGAGATGGAGCGGTCTGGTCTGAGGTGAAGTGGGGGTGAGAAGAGGAGGAGTGTATAGTAGGGGGAGAGAGAGAGAAATAGAGAGGGAGATGTGGAGTGGCCTGTTAGGGCACAGGAAGGGAAAGGAACAGTCGGTTTTCTGCTCAATTAGAGTTTTGCTCTCCTTGTTAATCTTTGCTCAAGACAACAACCCTACGAACTGAAGCTTTGTTTTGTTTCACCATGTTTTATTTAATTTTTTAGAACCAGAGGATAAGGGAGATAAAGTCTGTCTCATTGCGTAAAATCCCACTGATGCCAAAACATTTTACGCACATCTTAGAGGCGTTTTAGGAAAAGAGGACTCTGGTTTTATTTGCAAGCAGCGCTCAAGAGCTTCTACAAACATGCTGCTGTAATTTCAGATCAATTTTGGATTCATCCAAATACTTTTTCACCATTTTCTGAGAGGAATTTTCTTAAACATAGAGACAGAAGAGAGGAAAGGGTATAAGGCAATTGGAGACTAAACAACTTGGACACAAAATCAGGACACACGTGAGTCTGCCTCACGCATCGCCAGCTTTCTGGGTTTTCTGCGTCCAGGACCAGAGACCAGAGACCCGGCAGGGCTGTGCAGGGACGCCTCCCTCACTCTGTGCCAATGTCTCAACAGCGGAGCGTATCCCCAAACACCGGCTGTGAGGCGGTGACGCAGCGGACCATGGACAACAGGCCTGTCCGGAGAAGGAGAACCGGTGCTGTCCGACATCTGCTGCTGGCAGCCGCCTTCCTCGCCTGCAGCTCCCAACTGCTGGTGGTGGATGCCAACTCGTGGTGGTGAGTAACTCATTGATTACTGTTTTTTTTTTTTTTTAAAGATTATACCAAACTTTGGATGAACTGACCTCCATTTGGTGGTTAGAAGAAGTTATATTTGCTGTTTTTGGTTGAAGATTTGATGTTATAATATCGTCCTCACCCTTTAATTTGCGTTTGAAATGTGCGTAATTTGGCTTTTACGCACGGGAGGTTCCGATTCTCCTCTTATCATCCTCATTTCTTGCGTCTAGACTCTTGATAAAGATGACAGCTGGCACATTTTGATCCGAGGCTCCACTCTGTTTTGCCTCATGATTGCGTGCGTGTGTGTTTTTTTTGGGGGGGGGCGTAGCTTTGCGTCGTGCCGCGATGTTCCATTCGTGTGGTGGAGCACTAACAATGAATGGAACAAATGTGAAGGCTCTGTCACAATATTTACCCTGGCTGAGGCCCAAATGGCGCTGTAAGGTGGCCTGCTGCTTCTGCGCCTTCGATTCCGTCAATTAACAACACACTTGTTCTTGACTTTCAAATGCATCTGTAGTGATGCAGTGGACGATGTGTGCAGGTTTGTGAAAGCTCACCTGTAACTGCAAATTGAAGACGATGCTCCTCTTCCTCGATTAGTTTCATAGATGTGAATTACATTTGTTGAAATTGGCAACAAACTGATATAGTCATTCGAATTAGATTCAACTTTGCTCAGCAAGTCTTTCTAAGACACCAGAAAGGGTTAACTGTCATTTTCTGTGTTCTGAGACCAACACGATTAACATGTTTAATTACACCACTCTGTTTGTTGTAAAGGAAAAAGAAACAGACCACGAAGATAGCGTCTGCAGAGATGTTCACCACAGGAGTCTATTTATCTCCATTTTATAGGCCGCTTGCACTAATAAAACCTGCCTCTGAACTTTGTCCTCTGCACCGACCTGCTCTCACAGAGAGAGTCGTACATCACAGAGGCTCGGTCTCAGCCACTTTATCTATAAGTTTAATAGATGCAGTTTATTAGTTTGAATTGAGGATTAACATGACCTCTGTCTCTCAGGTCACTGGCTCTGACCCCGATCCAGCGGCCGGAGATGTACATCATCGGAGCGCAGCCTCTCTGCAGTCAGCTGTCTGGACTCTCTCAGGTAAGATCCCGAGGAAATGCATTTTCAAATATTATAAACACCCCTCTTACCACTCTCATGATGTCAACAAGGGCTGCTTGAGTCTCTTGAGCACCTTATGTTCCTACCAGCTCCTCTTCTGTACTCAGAGGGAGAATTTCCCTGCAGAGACGACTAAACTATCAAACCATTAACTGACTAATCTCGGCTAATCTCTCCTCTTCTGCTGCTGTGTGGTCCGCAGGGCCAGAGGAAGCTCTGCCAGCTGTACCAGGACCACATGATCCACATCGGGGACGGAGCCAAGACTGGAATCAAGGAGTGCCAGTACCAGTTCAGACAGAGGAGGTGGAACTGCAGCACCGTGGACAACACATCTGTGTTCGGACGGGTCATGCAGATCGGTGAGTTGACGGATGAAAACAGAGGAATCAGGAACAGCGCGGAAAGTTTGTTTTTGAGATTTAAGAAGCAGCTGCATCTGTTCCCTTTAGTTCTATGTCACTGTGTCAGATTTGAAATCAAGTCAGATGTTCATATATAGCATGACACAAACGTCAGGAGTGGAGTCAAAGTTTTTTTACATACTTGGCAAAGGAAAAACTATAAAATAAAAAAAAAGTGCTAGAGGAAGATGCAATAAAAGACACATGAGATAAAAGTTAATCAGATAAGAAAGAGAGACAGGCAGAATCAGAAGACAGAATCAGACATGTCAATATTTTTAAAACAAGAGAAATGACCAGCTGAAACCCCTGAAGTCCGAACACAGCATCCAGACATGCTGTACAGTAGCTCAGGTGACGGTTCTAATAATGCACAGACTAATTTTGTCTTATTTTGAAAGGGATGTTATGGTGATAATCAGTGTAGAAAAACACGCCCATGGTGTTTGGACAGGTCGGGCAGATCATGATAGAGGAGGATGTTTGAGTTGAGTTAAATAACAGACTGAAAAAATACAACACATTTTTGTTTAGCCTGAAGTTGAAGGTGTGGAGGTTTGGTGGAGACAGATGTGATCCTGTGGAGTTAAGTTAGATTCAGATTAAATAAACAGACAGTTGTAAATACTGTTGATTCAGGCAGTGTCACACTTATACTCATGAGGTGGGGATGTAGCCCCATGGAAAAACACTAGAGTGTGTCAGGTAGTGTGAATGTAAAAAGTAAACAGTCAGTTCAGCCATTGAGATATTTGTTCCCACACAACTTGATCATGTTTTATCAAATTTTGGCTCTTCGCTTGTTGCATGTCATCATAATATTCAGGCTCCTTGTTTCCCAGCGTATTTTACTTGCTTATGGGTTTCTCTGAAAGACCGAAACTAATCATATCTAGAGGTGACTTGAATTGAACTTGACCATTATTAGTCCTATGGTTTGTAATATTTAATATTTAGAAACAAAGACAAACGCAGATCTTTCTTTCTCTCATCCTTTCTTTTTTTTTGTCGGCCATTTTTCTCGTATGGAAAACAAATGTCTGGAGATGGTTGGAATTAAATCATAGTCATTTTTTTAATAGTCATAACATTTCATTTTCTATATCAATGAGAGAAGTGGGGTTTCTTTCTTCTTTCTCCCTCATCTTATGAGTCCACTTATTTGAAATATTAATAAACTTTCACGTTATGATACATAAATAAAAGTGGGATTACTTTGCACCCACAGTTCATTTGTCGTTGGCACTTTACGCGCAGGCACTGTCTTATCTAACCGGGGACATAAGTCGCTGCTGGAAAAAGACCTAACGCGTAAAACCCACATCATTACCCAGATATAAAACGCTTCGTGTGTCTCCAGCCACTTTTAATACATATCTCGGTGTCGCTCAGACCCTGGATCAGCAGCTTGAGCGTCTAATTCCCAGCAGGCGATGTGGGAAAGCTCTCATCAACAAGTAAGTGTGAGTTCCGCTGCGGGGCAGTCAGTCAGCCAGCGGAGGTGTTTGCGCCTCTCTCCTCTGTCTGCGCTCCTCTGTGCGCCTCTCTCTCTATTGACAGTCGCTCTTATGCGGAGGTGTGAGTCGCTCCATTGTCCTGCGGCTCCTCTTTTGAAATGCGCCGATGAGCTGACACCGAGCCGGCACATCCGGACCTGCTATTTGAAGTGGAGGCTCCTCCAGTCCCATAAACCGCTGCGCCTGCGTCTCATTATGATCCTGCTGCGTGTTTAACATGCGCCCTCGCCCTGGCTGTGTGATACTGCTGCGGAAAACCTGAATGAGCAGCCCACACGACTCACATCTGCATGCATACCTGTCTGTCCGTCTGTCTGTCTGCGGCCTGCTGTGGATTCTGTAGTGTTCTATAGAGCCACACAGCAAAGCACTTTTATGATAGAAAATACTCAAGTTATACTTTATAACAGCACAATATCTTTAACACAGTAGATGAATAGATGGATGGATTATGGATGTGTCAGGCACATTACACAATTAGCGATATATACATATAAATATATGTGTGTTTTCTGTGCGGCATGTGAATTTATAAAGCACATTTTGAGGCTCTATAACATCTAAATCTTCCCAAAAAGATGTGTTAAAGCCTGAGAGTCACTGTTTAATATCTCAGACAGAAGTTTCATTTGAAATGATAGGAATGTCAGAGTGAACCTGAAAAATCCCATAAAGAAAACCGTCAAAGTCAGTCCAGAGTTTCAGACTTTGTGTTGGATTCTCAACCACCGTGAGATCAGGTTTTTAATATAAGTTAAATAAAAAAAATAATGATTACGTAAAAAGTCAGATACTGGAATCACTGCTCATAAAGTGTCACTGTGGTGTAAATTCAGCCTCAGCCCTGTGGTAATGTGGGATTCTCAGCTGTTTCACATGTAAATCGTGGAGTTTCACAACACTTTTCGTGGTCTTTGTCCTCTTTCTTACTTCCCTGTGTGTTGAAACGGTTTGTGTATTAATGTGGAGAATAGGACATGCAGGTTGTGTTGTGTATTCCCCAGTGTAAGATGGCGTTAGTCCCCCAAGTCAATAGAATTGGTTAATATGGGTTAGTGTGTTGCAACAGGGAGGGCAAAGCTGACAATTGCCTGGGGCCCCTATCTGAGAAATGGGCCCCTGAGAACGGATGAATACGTTAGTCCTCAGCAAAGACAATTTTGTGAGAACCTACATGGGACTGGAATGACAACACGGTCAGAACCCCTCTAAAAAGCCCCATGCCAATAACATCCTGCAGTTTGGTTGAAGACATTTCAATATGTGTGCACTTGAACTTTATTATTATTATTTATTATTATTACTATCATTTGAAGATTGATCCCTTTGGCCTGGGGCCCACAAAGTCCCCTGAAATCCTCATGATCCAAGCAACTGCAAAGAGTAAGAGATTAAGGATTGATCGCTGAAGTATTGTTAATTTAGTTTTGCATTTATTTATCTTTAAAATGTCTGGATTTTGTCAAACTCTATAACTTAGCATTATAGGTTGATGGCAGGTTGAATAGCATTTAATTTAGTTGCACATATATTAAAAAAAGCTCTGATAAACGTATATCTCTTAATAATAAACTTAATTTATCAACTTTAGTAGCTCAACGTACTTTAGAACTATTTAAGATGTACAATGAACATAAAATCACTTATAGAATATTAATGGAAAAAAATAGGTTTTTAAAAGATTTCAATAACATGCAGAGGATTTGATGAAACATGAGAATTAGCAGCATCGCTCTGTCAACTGTTTGTAGAGAGTGTTTGTGAGGCAGTAAGTTGTGCAGATCAAAACAGAGGAACAGGAATGTTGTGGCAGAACCTTTCTAACATACTTCCTCTTGTCTGTGAAAATAACAAATTGAATTTCTACTTTATTATAGTGGAGGGAAAAACAGAAGCATCTCAAAGGTCGATACCGGTACAGATGAAGTGAAAATACAGTTTTATTGAGTAATCTGAAGGAACTGGTCCTAAAGTATAAGAGGGGACGAGGCAGGACAATGAAACAGAAATGACAAAAAGTTCAGAATGACTGAGATGAAGCTGATCTGTTTCCCTCACGTGTGTCACGGACGACTGAGCTGGTATTTGAAGCTGCTGGGTTTAAACAGGTTCTGAGTTAGAGCCTAAAACCACAGCTATTGTCTATTGTTGGGTCGACAGGGGTGTGGGGCTGTTTGCTGTGTGTGTTGGGGAGGGGGCGAGTTAACCTGAGCACCTACCCATGTTTCCTGTCAGTGGATTGCACACACACACGCACACAGAGACAAACACACACACACTGAGCAAAGCACTGATTACATTAAAGTGGCAGCCATTATGACCAAATAAAACTTATTGTGTGTCAATTCTCCCTTCTCACAAATCCTGTCTTCCTTCAGGCTCCAGGGAAACGGCCTTCACCTACGCCATTAGTGCGGCCGGCGTGGTCAACGCCATCAGCCGGGCGTGCCGCGAGGGCGAGCTCTCCACCTGCGGCTGCAGCCGGGCCGCACGACCCCGTGACCTCCCGCGCGACTGGCTGTGGGGCGGCTGCGGCGACAACGTTCACTACGGCTACCGGTTCGCACGCGAGTTCGTGGACGCGAGGGAGAGGGAGAAGAATTACCCACGCGGGTCGGCCGAGCACGCACGCACAATGATGAACGTGCAGAACAACGAAGCAGGGAGACAGGTACAGACACACACACCTGTACTTTTATTTTGTCTCTGGAAAAAAAAAGGGGGATGAAGTTCAGAGTTCTGGAAGGGAGTGTGCACCCATGACTCTTAACCCTGTGTGTGTGTATGTGTATGTGTGTGTGAGTGTGAGTGTGAGTGTGAGTGTGAGTGTGAGTGTGAGTGTGTGTCTGTCTGTAAGGAATGTGTGTGTGAGTCAAGGTGGCCCCCAACTGCCTGACCTGCCAGTATGTTTGTGGGTGTGTGTAGGTTATTTATTGGGAAGGTCCAAATGGTATAACTGCTAACGCCCTTGGAGTCTGGATAGGTCGCTAGGTCAACACACATTCCATCGGTGTAACACACAAACACACACACACACACACACACAAATATATCCTCCTACACGAATGCAGCAGCATAATCGACAACCGCAGAGTTTCACAAATGATATTTTAAAGATGAAACTTGAGTAATTAATTGAGCCAGAAAACAACAAATTAATTCTTGTCATGTTTTGTCTGAAAAGTACTTTGAGTTTTTTGTCCCTCACTGGCTGCCATCCCCAGACAATCACAGACTCTCAACTTGACGTAGGAGCGTGTTTGGAAATGCTCTCAGGTGGAGAAATGCACTAAAAGAAACCTTTCACCTTTGACTGGGATGTAAACACTCATGCACGAGTGTGGGGACACACACACGCACACACACACTTTCCTTGTAAAAGGTCCATTTGGGCATTCAGGTACAGAGTGGATCTTAAAGATGTGTTTATCTTCACTTTTATCTTCAGAGAAGCTTTGTTTAAGCTGTTTACAAGAAAGAGACGTTCAGCGTCTGTCTTTGTGTGTGTGTGTATTTCCACGAGTGTGTGTGTGTGTGTTTAACTGCGCGCACAGCTCAGCTCCATTTAATTTGTGTGAGAGACTGTGTGTCTGGTTTTTGTGCGTGCGTGCATGTGTGTGTGTCAGAGGTCGAAGGTGAGGGTCTGGAGAGGTTGTGTTTCTGCTGAGGGTCCCACTGGGGCTATAGTGGAGTGTATGAGGGAAAGATCTACTGCTACGACCTTATATTCACACACACACACACACACACCTAGTTCTGTAACACACTTCCTTTTGAATGACTTTTCCTCCCTCTTTCCAGTTTGATTTTTCGCTTTCATTGTTGTCTGTCCACTGGATTGGAAGAGAGGAGAAGACAGGGATGAAAAGGGAAGACAAGTTTCTTCTCTCCTCCTCATCCCTTCTTCCTCTCTTTTTTCTTTTCGGGACACGCCGGTTTGTCTTAAGCGGGATTTGTCTCGCTTGGTTGAACAAGGCAAACCACCGGGCTTTTGTAGAGGTGACAGGGGCGTGCCGCTGTGTATGTGTGTGTTCTTCTCTGTGTGTGTGTGTGTGTGTGTGTGTGTGTGTGTGTGTGTGTGTACAAGCGTCTGGAGACCGAGACACAGGGTGAGGAATGGGACTCCGTCACACTCCCCCGACTCTCAAAGCAAAGACACACACACACATGCACACACTCACCCAGGTCCACTGTCTCCGTTCCACACAAATCAAATGAGGCAGTGCTCGTCACATAGACACCAAAACAACTTGACGCACATTCCCGGTCTGAAGACAATAACAGGGCACGTTGTTGATCTACACACAGAAGAGAACTTTCAGATGTATCTGTCAACCTGTTGAGGACACAAGCTCAACAGTTCTGATTTGGGGAATAGAAGAGAAATGTCCACTCACCGGTTGATGCACCCACAAGCTTTATTCACCTTCTTTCTCAAAGGTAAAACAAGAATCTTCTGGGAGCAACAACTGGTGTGTGGAGGTTTCTGATCTGTGTGCTTTTGTGTACTTTTTAAATAAGATCATTCAAGGACAAAATCTGAATCCTGGTCCACGGAGCAATGTGCCAACACACCAAAGTATTTTTTAATTAAAAACAAGATCTTTCCAAAGATACTAAAAGTGCCTCAGTTTGAATAGATGAATGAAACAAACAAATTCTTTGTATTTGATGTACAAGTAATGCTTTGAAGCATTTGCAGAAGCAGATACTGATTAAACAAGGGCATATGACAAATGTTAGATGGTATTTTAAAGTTTAACATAGATTTTTTAGTTTCAAAAGCCGGCATATATGTGTCCCCACATTGCACAATCGCAGTCATAACTATCTGGCTGCATCTAGTGTTGACCTTTGCAGATATGGAAAGATGATGAAATCTGGATCTATGCACTGGACTTTAAGCTGCTCCGTCCAACAGACACTGCAGTCTCTCGTCTCTTCTGTCCTGTGCTCCTCATTTACTGCTTCTCCCGTCACAAAGGCCGAGCTGTTTTCTCTATGTCTGCCCTGTTATAGCACCGACTCAACCTAGAACTGACTCCCCACACACACACACACACACCCCGCTCCTAACCCCTAACCCTCCCTGAGCAGAACCTATTGTGCTTGACACAGAGACCGTGTCTCCACTACGCATGACTGAACGCGTGTGTGTGTGTGGGTGTGTGTGGGTGTGTGTGTGTGTGTGTGTGTTCATAAGGTCCTGTGTCATTGCGCCCAGCAGGCGTGACCCACCGAATAGCTCAGTATGATGCTGGACACACACATGCTCAGTTTGACAGTATGAGGTTATTTGAAGCTTACAATGTGTAGTAATGACAAATCTTTCTATAGCTCTAAGTTATTAAATGTAAATTCTAGTGGTAAAAAATGCATCAGATCAGTAAATCCGGTGGGAAATGGGTTAGGACGTTTTGTGGAGTTTCCCTTTCACATATGAAGAGCGCAGCAGGAGACTGTTTCGGGCCGGGCGTGTTCACGACAAAAGTGAAATGTGCAGGACATTCAGGCAAAGGAATGGCGCCCGTGCAGATCGGCAGGAGGCAGCACACGACTTATGAATTCAGCTGCAGAATAAACGTGTTGTTGTTCAAAGCCCATGGACACTGGCATCGTCCCTTATCTTCAAAAACTCTAAGTTCACATCTCCGTCAGTGAACTGATGTTTTCTAGACACATTCTCATATGGGCTCACTCTAACATTTTCTGGACATTTTAACGGGAGGCTGGCAGGAACTTTTCAAGAAACTGTCCTGAGCAACTGACATTTGCGTTCCCACATACAGCCACTCCAGAAAACATCAGGAGCATGTCCGGAGTCCAGCACATGTCTGAAAGCATCTTGAGTTAGTTCCTTTTTTCAGCTGAAGTTCAAAAATTTGATTTGGTTCCCTAATATCCTTATAAATGTCTTGATTATTGCATCTTATCAGTTTGATGAAGATGAAATCTGAAATACGAGGATTCCCTCCTGAAGATAAATACAAATGACCTTTAAAGAATGAATCCTAGAGTCTAGAAAGTTGTTGCGGTAAAATCTAAATGTGGCTTTTTCGCTTCCACAATCGACAACATGTCATTGTCCCCTCTCCTTCTCAGCGGCCTGTTTGTCGGGGTCATCGGGGTCGAACGGCAGGATTGGAGGGTGCCGAGTGCTATGCCTGCTGGGTAGTAAAGTAGAGGGGAGCAGGGGTGGGAGGTGGGGGTCGGATGCAGGGGTGAGGGGCACAGAGGTGAGAAGGTAATTGAGATCAGGCAACGCGAGGAGACACAGGGATGGGTCTGTGTGAGGAGCCGGAAATAATAGAATCTGAGTCAAAGGATCTGTTCCCAAGTAAAATAACGTAATCCATGATTAGCGACACACTACTTGTATATAAAGGATGTGTGAGTGTGTGTGTGTTGGGGAGGGGTGTGTGTGTGTGTGTTATGTGACTTGTTTACTGAATGCTGTTAAAGCGACCTGGTAAAACTGCAGGGGTGAAGGGCTCCCCGTAAATTTCACTGCTGCCAGCATCATAAATCTCCTGTTTCCTGTTCTGGCTTTTATTTATTTATTTACTCACACACTCAAATATATATTGATTAAAAAAGTTTCGTAAAGTTGAAACTGAGCCGGAGCATTTTGTTTTTAAGTTAACTTTTGAAATAAAGTTCACTCAGAGCTGCTGACTTTACAGCTCAGATAATAACACGTCACACTGTAACTGTTTATACATTTAGTCTTTAAAATGACTGCTTTCTATATAGGAGCCGTGTGGGAAAGTCAATCCACAATAGAGCCTCATTTCCTATGGTTTCCACTGGACCGTCTATTCCGAGTCAGATGTTTGTTTTAGTTTGGTGGAGCAGAATTGACAGCGTCAAAAAAAAGATCTTTTCTTTGTTTTTCTTTGCTTTGCATTTTCCCCCTTTGTTTATGCGTTTCTCGGCACATTCTAACAGTGAGGCGGGTTCTGCTCCGCCACACGGCGCTGACAGAAACCCAGAGACAGGCGTGTTTCCAGGTTCACAGCTGCGTAAAGATTATTTGGATGAGGGAACGTCCCCCCTGTTAAGTGCAGCGGCGCATGAACAAGTGCTCAGCTGGCACATGTGGATCTACTGTTACATTGAGTCATGTGGCAGAAGTGACTTAGAGGAGAGGGATAACAGGCTCGAGTGGAGGAGGAGAACTCGGAGTAAATCCCAAATCGGTTTAATAAGACAGAGTCAAATCACATCAGGAGAAGAAGTGCAGAGTTTGTGAGATTATCTTCTGCAACTCTTCACCTCAATATGTTTGTTTTCTTAATATGTTGTATAGTTTTGATCTTATATCAAGATACTATAAATTTAGTATCTCTCTCTCTCTCTCTCTCTGAATCCCAGATCTATCTATCTATCTTACTCTCTATCTATCTATCTATCTATCTATCTGTCTGTCTGTCTGTCTGTATGTCTGTCTGTCTGTCTGTCTGTCTGTCTATCTATCTATCTATCTATCTATCTATCTATCTATCTATCTATCTATCTATCTATCTATCTATCTATGGATAGATAGATCTATCCATCCTTATTGGGTCCAATATGTGTATGTACTATGTCACAGTTATAAAACTATAACTGATCTGGATTTCCCTGATGTTTTTCCCTTGGTTCAGTTTGCTGAGGTCATGATTTCTGCGACCACTGTAGATGAGAGGGAGTACTGACATATGTTCACCACTAGATGGCAGCAGCGTAGCAGGAAACAGTTGTGCAGGCCTCAGTGGATAATGGGAAATCCAGATCCTGTGTAGTTCTGCTGAGTTACTACTTTAACTCATTCATCAAATTCCCAGCGTCTCACTCAGTGTCCATCAGATCAAATGTGACCCAACCAGCAGATTTAAGATGCAGATATTTGAGTTTCCCTTTGGCACATCTCGTGTATTTGAATGATCAAACACACACTGACACAAACTGTGATGTCTGACTTATAATTACAGTTTTATGTTTACATTCTAATTATCAAGTTGATTCTGCTCTTTATTCAATGGAAAGTTGCAGTTTGTCAGAACATGTTATAGATAGATAGATAGATTTTTTCTCACCTTTCATGTTAAGAACATATTGTTATGCCATTTTATGTTTTATATTAAATATTATACTCTTCTACGTCTATATGATTTTAAGGAAGTTTGCAAAAACGTTTCCTGTTATATTAAAGTGTGTTTAATGTGGACATTTGATAATTTTTATGATTTGATTATGTCATGGAAAACATTTCTTAGGGAATAAAATCTCAAGAACCCCTCATAATATACATTATATATATAGTTACCATCAGAGGATAACCACAGATACTGGATTGATGGAAAATATACAGAGGAGTTTTCCTTTCTGTTGACCTTGTTCGGATAAGATATTGATTAATGAGGCGTAAAGATACAAACTGTGGGTGACAACATCTCTCTCTCTGTCTCTCGCTCCATCAGGCCGTCTATAACCTCGCCAACGTGGCCTGTAAGTGTCACGGAGTCTCAGGCTCCTGCAGCCTGAAGACCTGTTGGCTCCAGCTGGCCGACTTCAGACGCGTCGGGGAGTTTCTGAAGGAGAAGTACGACAGTGCCGCCGCCATGCGCACCGGACGCAAGGTAATGAGTTCATAGCTGATGCACCTCTCCCTCCAGGGTGACCCCGAAAAATCTGGAAATCTCACAAATCCATCTTTTTCCATATCTCATCCAGGGAAAGCTGGAGCAGGTGGACAAGCGCTTCAATACCCCGACCCCGGAGGACCTGGTCTACATCGACCCCAGCCCGGACTACTGCCTCCGCAATGAGACCACGGGCTCCCTGGGCACGCTGGGCCGCCTCTGCAACAAGACCTCCGAGGGCATGGACGGCTGCGAGCTGATGTGCTGCGGCCGGGGCTACGACCAGTTCAAGACCTACAAGCACGAGCGCTGCCACTGCAAGTTCCACTGGTGCTGCTACGTCAAGTGCAAGCGCTGCACGACGCTCGTGGACCAGTTTGTGTGTAAATAGCGCACAGGACGGACAGCGGGCTGAAGGACGGACGGGGGTGGAAAAGGAGGAGAGGGGGTGGGGGGGCAGTGGTGGGATGATGGAGGGTGACGGATCCAGGAGGGTGATTTTTCAGGGTTTTGTTTCGGATGAGTCGAGACGATAAGTTCCATTATCTGACAAAGCTGCTCTTATCTTTTCATTTCCTACTCGCCGTCCGATGAGAAAACACTTTTTTCACATGCAGTCGCAGAAGCTGCTGTGTGGCCTTGTTTGTGTGTGTGTGTGTGTGTGGTTGTATGGTTGTGTGAGCCGCCGATTGAGAGATGGATCGCAGAGGATGAACTGGACGTCTTCCACGCTTTTTCACGACGACTCTCTGAGATCCTGGTTTTCCCATCACTCCTGTCATCACTACATCCCGATCACAGCCCTGAAGGACGGAGGGAAGGAAAGGGAGGACAAAGAAAAAGGAATGACTGCAGGTGAAGGTGGAACAACTGGACCCCCCCAAAGAAAAGAAGGGACACATATAACTAGTCGATGAGGAAATGATAAATAAATATATGATTTAATAATAAATAAAAATACATATCTGTTTGTTATTTAAAAAAGACTTGAGCGAGCCTGAGACACCGTTTGGAGTCACAAAACTCACTTCACGTGTTTGGGCATTGAACCCTTTTAGTGCTGAATGTCATGTCCCCGCCGTGTGTGCTTCTACCACCATTTTGACCTCTGACCCCGCCAGGGAAAAAGCCTCACAACGTGACGTGCGTTGTGCTGAGGTTGCCAGACTCACCTGTTTGGGAATGCGGAAAAATCCAGAGTGAGTCGGACACAAGGGAGAAAACAAGAGGAGTCGCTTATTGGGCCGCTGGGGGGGGGGGACACACAAACGTAAAATGGAGGGAATAATGAAAAGAGGGAAAGAACAAATGAAATTAAAAGAAGGACAAGAAAGCGGCTGATCTCCACCTCAAACTGGACCAATCACGTACAGCGCACGCTCACCATCTGTCGGCTCCTCCTCACCGGAGAGCAGCTTCCCGACCAGTTAGCCGGGGCAGGTTAACGAGGCCCGCCGCCATCTTTGCACGGCGGCCGCTTTAAACAAGCAGCTCACACGCCGCCAGTCCGGCAGCTCCGTGACCTTCGACTGACAGCGAGGCGAGCGCAGACCTCCATTAGTGAGATTAATGTGCTGCATCGGCCTTAATGTTCCGCACTGAGAGGCCGCGGGGTGAGCCTCTTCCTCTCACATCGTTATGCAACTTATTAAGTCAACAAGAAGCCCTGTGGTGTCGATTTGGCAGCTCTGCCGCCAGTTAAAGCCTTTTTTTATAACGGCATTGTCGTAACCTGACAGAATATTGTAGGTTTACGAGACAATACACTCGATGGACAGAAGAGGACTGACGAAGCTGATCGTGTGAGCGCGGAGACACAGAAAGGACTGCAACTGATTACTTTTTAAAGAATAGTAGATGAGAAAAGAAAGTATATTTTATTATTGTGTTTCATTCTCTGTTTTCAATGTTTTATACGTGAGTATTACGGTGTATTCTTTTGATAAACTAGTCTTCGACAATGAGGCTTTTGTTCCGTTTGTGAGTCCGCTGCAGTTTCTTTCTTTCCGAGAGGGTTTGACCGCGGGCGACGTTTCACCGTGTTCACCACCAACACGACAGCAACAGACGAGTCTTTGTCATCGACGGGGTGTTTTGGAAAATGATGCAAAATAGGAACAGGAAGTACAGACTGACAGTAATGTGATAAACAAAGCAGGGCCAAGATTAGTGACGGAGATGTTTCTGAAAATCTGAAAACACAAGAGATGTAAGAGTGGGTGAAAAATATGAAAAAACATGAAGAAAGAAATGGGTTATGACCTCGCACTCGGAATGTGACTAATTATAGTGATGAATCGGTAATTAGAGTGACTTTCACCTCTGCCCAGGAGGTGGTTCTCTTCTGCCTTTGTTTTGGTCTGAATCTAGTGAATTTAAATGTGGTTTCATAAGCCAAGGCAATTTTATTTTTAAAGCACCTTTTGTACTCAGAGTTAGATTCAAGGTTCTGTACAGGGACATTTAAAACCCCAAAAAACATGAATGAATGACTAAATGAAAGAACTCAACTCAAAAATCAAATTTGAGGTTAAAATACAAGCTTAATGAGAAGCTAAACTTGAATGAGGACATCCAGAGGGGACAGAGAGACAGCTAACCTTCAAAGTTAAAGTTCAGGAGGTCGGAGGTTTGATTTGATTAATGAGTGATGAGTGACCCTTACTCCTTGTGCTAGTTGATGGGAACAATATGTCGTTTATTTGATCACTGAATATAAACTACAAGGTTTTACATGAATTTTCAGAATTATATTAAATTAAATGTGACCCACACTGTGATTCTTGTAAGGTGTCAGAAGCCAAGGTTGGAAACTACTGGGTTACTCTCCAACAATAGGTTTTTAAAGCTTGTTAAGTCATCCAGTATCTTAAATCCAAAAATATAAAAAGTAACTTTTAAGTAAGGCTGTCAAATATATGTCGCAAAGTAGAAAATACAATGTTTTTTTCTGAAATGTGTATCAAAAGCAGCACACAGACACACACATACACACAATAATTGGTGCATCTTCTTGTTGTGCTTAGTTTCTCATAAGAATGAGCAGGCGGTCTGGCATAGGTCTAAGTGGAAGTTCGTCAACCAGAAGGTCACTGGTTTCGATTCCCACTCTTACCCCATCTGCATGCCGAAGTGTCCTTGGAGAGATAATAAACCCCTAAAATTGGCAGAACTTCAACCACCTATTCATTGCACAATATTTAAAATATTTTGGGAACCCCTGCTCTAGAGAAACAGATTGCCTTCAGGCTTACACTGGGAGTTAGTTGGTGCCCATCTAGATAACACAAGCCAGGCCCCTTTACTGTTTTACCTTCAAGCTGTATGTGGGTGCTTTATTGAAAGTACATGTAAGTCCGTGATTACTGCTACATAGCATGAAAAAGCCAAATGGATGGTCATAAAATGTTTATTTAGATCCAATGGCATAATTTCTGCTTTACAAATGTGTCCCCACCAAATGGTGTTGGCGAGTTAATTTTGAATCAAAACAGTGTAAAGCAGGTGTAAAGCACAGGCTTGTCCCTTAGAGTTGTGCAGTGTGCAGATATTCAGCTGGATCCATGCAACTGATGCCCCACCTACACTGCAACAAATCGCTGTAGTTTCTACAATAAAATTATACAGTAACTTCTTGTTCTGTCATTTTACAAAGTTTATCTGTATATCGCAATGTATCATGGGCGAAATATAATTACAGTAGCTGACAACATTATTCCGCAATAACACATTGTAAAATTAAAGGCAAGTTGCATACTCATTAGCACAACCCCAATCAAAAGAAAACCTAAGGAAGTCAGGATAGAAACTGGAAGTTAAGTTGTCTCAAAAATGATCAAATAAGATAACAAAAGCAAAAATAAACATGACATAATTATCCAAATGACCCCTTAAAAATGTATGAATCCTATTTTTAGATTGGAATATTTATGTATTCAAACCAAATTAAGGTGACTTAAACCAGAGAACATTTGCAACACTATTTTCATCACCCCAATTATATAATAACATCAACGGTTACCATGTGAATTATATTGATTAATTAAATCAGTACTCTGTAAAATGTCAAAGCAATCACACAAATTCAAAGTATATGTTCTAGTTTATAGTCTGTCTAATGATGTTCTCACTGTAGTTTTCATGAAAAGTACCACTCATAAAGATCATTGACGACATGGTATTCTTTGTACTTTGAGATGTGGTCACAGGCGAGGCAGACGGGATGAATGAATTCATTGCTCGTTGTCAAAAGATGAGGAGTGACCTCATAATACTTTCTCCACCCAAAGTAACTCATGTATGCTTCATGGTCCTTGTCCAGGTGTTGCAGATACTCTGCCATACCTTTGGCGTCAGGGAAATCATTTACGTGAATGAAGGACCCATTGGGAAGGAACTGCTCGTAGTTTTCCCTTGGTGGACCCAGAACTATAGGGATGGTCCCTGCTGCCAGGGGTCCGTTGACCTTCTCCGTCATGTAGTCCACATGAAGCGAGTTCTCAAATGAGAGATAGAACTTACAACTCGCAAGGGTTGGGTAATAGTCTTCAGGTTTCAACTGGTGTCCATTAAAAGCAGCACCATAGACATCAACCTTTATGTGTTGGGACAGTTCTTTGTAATAATTCTCTCTCGCAGATGTTCCAGTAGCTGGGTTGTAGTTACTGACAACCCAACAAACCAGTTTGTCCTTCAGGGGCAGCACTAC
This sequence comes from Platichthys flesus, assembly GCF_949316205.1. Classification (NCBI taxonomy): domain Eukaryota; kingdom Metazoa; phylum Chordata; class Actinopteri; order Pleuronectiformes; family Pleuronectidae; genus Platichthys; species Platichthys flesus. The sequence goes on along the minus strand of NC_084967.1, from coordinate 10,546,034 downwards.
TTCCTCCTTGGTCTCTGTTTCCTTGATTGTGACCTCATTCCTCACTGTGATGTCAGCATCTCGTCTGTAGCTAAGTGTTAAGTTGAACATATTTTCCAGACCTGGTATTTTCGCTGTGTTCGTGGGAGATTCCACATTGAACCAAATCCACTTCTGAAAATGTGGACGTGGCTCCTTGGGCATGTTTTCGAAATACCAGTGTATGTTTCTCTGATAGAAGATGACTCCCTCTGCTTGGCTGTACAATGACCTGTTATCAGTCAGAATGCAGTTATCAATGTGGAAGTGGCTTGAGCAGATTTGGAGATCAAACCTCACACCAATAGGCCAGAACCACAGCAGAACGATGGGCTTTTCAGTTGCCCCTGTGGCTTCATAAGTTTTTTGATTATCTACTGTAGACATAGTCTGACACGCGAGAGATTGAGCCTCAAAATATACAAATAAAGAAATAACGCAGCAGATAAGGCCAAGGATAGCTGAGTTTACCAGGAACAGCGTTTTACTGGAAGATCCGCTCATCTGTGGAGGAAAAAATAAACTATTGTCACCTCTTTGATAACAACATCATGACTTGTAGTACATCAATGGACCATTTTCCAATACAGTCTGCTTTGCACCTCTATCTAGGCACAACAGGCCTGATAAGTTTCACATTCTCAAGCTTCACATTTAAGCAGCGTGCTTGGGGCTGAATTAAAAAGGAAGCCAGGAGTGAAGCTTGCCTAGAGCGCCAAGTGTGCTAGGGCCAGCCCTGCACAGAAGTCACCTTTGCTCAAGATGCCACTTTATTAATCACTGACACAAAGACTGATACCGTCACTGCAGTATAGCCTAAATAAGTCCCACTGCATTGTAAGTGGCATGTGTGTGCTGCTTTCAGCGTCGTTTTATGTGCGTTCCGGGACCTGTCCTCGTCGTACCTGTGCTGTCATATGTACTTAGAATTCCGGCACCCCAGTGATTTACAAATGAAGCACTGGATACATCATGACCTGCGCAAAAGACGGCGGAAAAATATGAATTTCACCCTCCTGCTCTCCGCACATTCAAAGCCACTCCTTTCTCTCCCTGCTCTCTCTCGCACTCAAGGCCAAATTATAGTCGGGTTGCACGCACGCACGCATGCACGCAAGACACGCAACACGCCCCTTTCGTGCCCTCTGCGGGCTTGCGTGCGTCCGCCAATTTTTCTAACTACACGACAAAACGATGCGAGCCTCACGCAGCCCGCAAGGCTTGTGATTGGTCTGCTTACTACATCCCGTCCAGAGTCTAGTTTCCGGTTTCATGCCCCACAACACGCGGAAATCACGGAAGATTTAGAAGAACGAATATGGAACAAATAAAAGAGCACTTGGCAGAAGAGATCCGAAAGTATGACCACTTGTATAACCCGTCACTGACTGGCCGATTTGTCCGCCAGAAATAGGCTATGAGGAGCCGGAGTGGCGATGTAAATAAAGATTCGACAAAGAAGAAGACGTCTCTTCTTTGTGTGTTTTGTTTTCGAAAAAAAACGTTACTCCGCCTAGTGTTCTGGCGGTGAATTGCGTTGCAACATGCGCAACACGTGAGTGAAGCATAAACCAAAACGAGTCCGTCGATGCAGCTGCGTGGCCTTCCGCGGTTGCAGTCGAAGGACTATAATTAGGCCTTCACTCTCACACACACACACACACACGACCCCGCCCCCCATGTCACTCACATGCATGGTGCATTCACTGGACAGGCACACAGTAGGAAACCAGAACATCAAGCTAAACAATATAAAACTCTCGGGCCACACTAACATTAAACTTTCATATTAAGGTGGGGGCCACAAAATATCATCTAGAGGGCCGCAATTGGCCCGCGGGCCGCAAGTTTGAGACCCCTGATCTATAGCAATGTAATAACTAGGGGTGCACCGATTTATCGGTTGTACATCGATATTCGCCTCGTTTACTGAAATCGGCTTATCAGTAATAAACTTGACTTTCACCGATATCATTGGCCGATGTTCATATTTGTGGTAAAACCGCTGGGCACGTGCCGCGGCTGGGGGAGCAGTCGCTCCGTCGCCCTCCTCTCCGCGGATCACCTCAGCCACGGCGACCGCTGGGGGAACCCTGAGAACTGGTGCGGACCAGGGGAATCCGACTGTTTAATTAAAACAAGCATCGCGAAGGGCCACGGTGGGTGTTGACGCGATGTGATTTCTGCCCGACACTAAAAACAAGTCAAACTGAGGAGGGCTTGTTAAGTTATCTTGACTCACGCAGTGTAACTTGACGTAAAAAGTATGAGCGTAGCGTCTGTTTAAGTACTTTATTCACATGTGCATCGGCTCTATTCACCCGTCTCATGCACAGGTAACAAGGGAATTGACAACATACGTCATACACACAGAAGCCGTAACACATCTAATAAACGGGCAATACTGCTACCGTAAATCAATGAGAAGAGTGTCTCTATAATGATACTTTAACAGGGCTGTTTTAGACAGGGTAAAAAGGTGCTGTTTTAAATTATCCTTGTGGTATTTTGACCAAAATATGTTACAGTCATTTCATTAAGATCCCAAGGAACCATTTCAACTTGCGGTAAAATGGGCATAATATGTCTCTGTTAAATAAAGTTTAGTTAAATCAAAGATTGTTTCATAAATCTGATTAATTTGTGCTCATTAAAAGATAAGAGTGATGAAGGGCTGAACTTTTTTGAAATAGTGCTTTTTAAATAATGATTTAATTATTTTTCTGACACAAAAGGGTGAATGAATAACAACAAAAAGAAAATAAACAAATATCGGTATCGGTATCGGCTATCGGCCAGATTGTTATTTTAACCAGTTGCAGTATCGGTATCGGCCAAGAATTTCCATATCGGTGCATCCCTAGGCCAAATTATAGTCGGGTTGCACGCACGCACGCATGCACGCAAGACACGCAACACGCCCCTTTCGTTTTACATTGTAAAAACGCTACTGTCCTCTTAAAAGAACAGGAGCGTACTCGCAATGACGTCTCAGTAGGAAACATCCTTTGAACACATGTAAAATAGTGGCACGTAGTAAGAATAGATGTATTTCCATGTGTCCATTCCCGCTTTAAAACAGAGCTGCAAACACACCGAGGAGAGTTTATCATTCTAAATAAATACACAATACTACGATCCTTTAAGTATCCATTCCTAATAGTTTGTTCATCATCAGATTTATAGTTAAACATACTGACTCAATATTCACTTGATTAGAGGTTATGAGATAGAAATATTAAAGATTACAGAACAGTAACTGTAGCTTATATATAACAGAATTCAAATACAAGAGACTTATGAAAATAAATACTTATCATAGTTTAAGAAAAAGTCAATCCTCTTATTCTTTAGAAGAATTAGGTTTTTCTCAACGGAATAAAAAATATGTTCTTACCTTTCCTGTGTCAGTGCTTGATTTGCTGTGATGTGATCATACACCTCGGTCTGATGTAAAAGTCCCTGCCCACTAGTCAAACAAGAATGTCCGTTGTGTGGCCTGCGGTTTTTTAATGTGCTATTGGTTTACCTTCTGTTGATGATAGATTTCCTGTTGCCCCGCCTCTACACAGTATTTTGTTTTTTTTGTGGGTGTTTGAGGTTGTGTGAAAGTGTAACCAGGTGGTGTCTATGACTCCCTCCCAAGCACAGCAAGACAGCAAATGGTTTCCTCCACGGGTCTTTAATAAAGTCTTGTACTCCACATCAGACCGTGAAAACTGCGCCACACACGGCAACAAAAGACACAACATACAGCGTTAGCTAACAAGCAAACACAGTATCAATAATTACAGTTAAAGTTAAAATAAATAACAAACAAAATACCTAGTTCGCTGCATGTTCTGAAAAGGAATCCTCTTATATTCTCTTACTTAACAAACTGTAAGACAGGTGTGTAACTCCATCTGCCTGCTTGTCTCTTCTTCGTGTTTCTTCTCCGAGTTTCTTCTAGATGGTTCTTCTCAAAACAACATGCAGCTCAGCGGAGGCTTCAAAATAAAAGTCTTATTTCTAATTACAGCAATGATGTATACAAATACAAAATAAACATTAGAAACCTTTATAACATATTATATTAATATAGTGGCAACAGTTACAGTGTCCAATACTGTTCGCCTGACAGACATCTGCTGCTGTGATGCTGATATTCTGAATACCCCTGCAAGGCCCAACAGGCCCAACAGGCCATTTAAATCCAATCAAGCTGCACCCAATTTCACACACCGCAATCTCACGATGTTAAACGGAAAAAGAAAAATTCCATTCTGGATCTACCCCTGATCTGGAGCCGCTCCAAAGTTGAATGGGTTCTTCCCTGACCCACATCGCATCCTTCCGCCAAGTTTCATTTTATACTGTCCAAACGTTTTTGTGTAATCCTGCTGAATATCAAACCAACCAATAAACAAATGGAGTTAATGCGGAGTTGTCTGTCCTGTTCTTATTATCAGAATATTGTGATAGAGTATTTTTATCTACTCAGTGCACTAGTAGTTCTTAAGTTTGTTTTTAAGAAGTGTAGTTTACCCTTTATGGAAGGGAGGAGTCTGGTTGCAGCACTGCTGTGGCAGAGAAGTTTCTCTGGACATCAGGACATTTTGCTGACTTTCAGTCTGTTTCTGCAGCTTTTGTGCCTCAAGTCAGTTTTGTCCTTTTCCTCTGTTGTTAGGGACCAAAAAAATGCAGATAAAGCAACATCATTACTTCCTAAATGTATGGGTGAGACATTTGTTTCCTTCTGGCTCTACAGGGTCCACAAAGATGCACTTTGTAGAAATTTGTATATCTGCTTTTTTGCTCAGGGGGCAGGTGATATGCAGCTGTCCCACAACTTTCACTGGGTTTTTAAACATTCGCTCTTATCTTGCTCTGCACAGCTTTGAATGTGCACTTTCTGGAGACGCAGTTAAGCTGCATGCTGGGACAAAATCATCTAGCTGCCGGCATCCCTGCTCATCTGCACACAAACTTGCCTGAGACAGCAGTACAGAGTGTAAGGCTGATATTAATGACCTTTTTAATTTGACTACTAACTAGGCAAACCTGCATTGAAGTATGCTTTGCTCTTCTCGCAGCTGCTCTACATAACTACACAACGGCTCATGTCATTCATCCAAATGTCTTTCTCTTTTCTCTGAGCTGTTCTCTGGCATTGAGCCATGAGACAATTTCCTCAACAACTTATTCTCGCTGTGTCGGAGCAGGAGAAGAGGAGATAGAAACCGCAGAAGAGAACTGTTATGGCTGAAGTACATTCTGGATGAAATAGACAAAGGTTTGTGAATAAAATGAGGCTAAGATCATGTTCTAGAAGACATGATTATTGTTTTTGGAGTGGTCTGGGAGAATGTGACTCAGACACACACAGAGCTCAAAGAACCAATCAAACACAAAGGCTGCAGCCACGTATCCGTTCGCTTGTTCATCCTCTAATGTTCGCCTGAAGGTGTTGCACGTGCAACACCTTCAATTCCCCCATCACTACTACTACTGCTGTCTTATTAAACAGGCAGACAGCTACAGACCACTGAATGTGCACGTTGTTTGTAATGGAGCATTTATCTACATCCTTGCCTGTTGCAGCTGGTGTAAACTAAAGTAGACTCACCTAAAAACACACACACACACACACCAAACGGGCCAGACAAAGAACTGGCTAATCCAGCCGTTACCGAATACCCTTCAAACAAACACAAATCAATAATGCAACACAGACACATGCTGCAGGATCAAATGGGAACCATGCCAAAGTTGATAAATGTAATGAACTCGGCACAATGCTGTTTTCACAGTGGCTATATTTTGGGGTTAATTTCCATTGTGATTACATTCAGTTATTTCAGTCAAAGGATTTTGTGGCAAACAGGAAATGAAATCAAGAAGAGATCATCCGATCACTTTGAGGAATTACGGGCGACAACCACGGACGGCTCATTTAAAAGAAAGCCAACACGGCACAGTGTAACAGCAGGTAAAATCAGCATGTGACATGGATGAGATACTGAACATACCACACAATATTGTGTACACGTGATAAACAACGCAACCATGAGGTGTGTGAGGTGATGAGAGAGGTGTGGTGATCTCAGGGGGTGTGGTGGGTGTGAAACAGTTCATGTCACGAGCTCTTCCCTTCTGTCACACCATATGTGTGCATGTGAGTGCGTGTGTTAGGTCAGGGCGTCAGTGCTCAAATCAGGATTTGTGTGCGCAACATTCAGGTTTGCCTTGTTTTGGATGTTCTAGCTGAAGCTTTATAAGTCACAGGGGTCAAACAAATATGTTAGCATTTCATTTGGTTAACATTTTGACATCACACTTCTTGTAATGTTGTATTTTTTAATAAACAATCTCAAATCTTTAGTCGACACCGTTACCAAAAAGTAAAACTGAATGAATAAATAAATAAGTTAACAAAAGACTAACAAAACACACAACTGCTGTGAGGTGTGGTCGACCTGTTGTGACTTGCGGAGAGTGGTTGTCATGTCTTTAATACAGATATACACATAGCCAACAGCTAATGGAAACTTACTTGTACTAGGAGGTACATTTTAGAAATTAATAACGAGCTCCTGAATTTTTTTACAAATGCTAATGAAAGTCGTTTTCCATCCTCTGTGAGTCTGAACTCGCCACCAGATATTGTGTTTATTGTACTTTAAGAATTAAGTTTATTTCCTCAGAGAGAACACATTATTAAAGACACACAATATGTGTGCACAAATTAGGTTTTACAGACACACTGAACAGCCCTGATTGACTCTAACATTTCTTTAAATGAGTCCTGCAAAGACTTCAATAATCACCACAGTCATAACGCAGGAATCGAGTCTGTACTTTGTTGCTCCAGTTGGTACATAACAACAGATTATGATCACATTATCCAAGGAGGGGCCTGCACGCATGTTCCCACATAGACACGGGCAAAGCAACAAAGAAACACCTAAATGCAGGATTAGAAACCTGAACGTGGCGCAATTATCGACGTTATGCAAAACATGTCACACCCGTCCCATGTTTTGCATAAACATGGGAGGGGTATATGCCGGCACCACTGTGTCTTCAGAGAAACATGCAGAACCACACTAAAGGAGACTGAAGTCACATTACAGAAAGTGCCTGCATACACCGAGTCCTTCGCACGGAACTCTACAGAGGCATCACTTATACTGTGAGAGAAAAAAATCAATGACCATGAGGATGGACTTTGTAAGAGCCAGCCAGTTCCCCTGATTAGCTAAAAAAGAACACTGTTAGTCAATAAAAACCATGTGCTGAGTAAATCATTGGTAACGTATAAGGGATTTTCAAGTTGAATGTCTCATGTGACGCTATTAGAAATCCAAAAATACTGTAAACCCCTTTGCTTTGGCCCGTCACATCGAGTTCCCTCCCTACTTTATCTATATTATACCATTTTATAGTATGATTCATAGAAGTTGTCTTTTCCCTCAATAAAGATAAGGTTAAACAACAGTAAAACCTCACCCATAATGAATGCTTCTTATCAATCAGATAAGCTGTGATAATGTATTTAGTGCCCCAGGAGCATACCGCAGTCACGGTGTATCAAAGTACACGCAAAAAAAATCACACAATGATTCACATTCAAATGCATCCGCTAAAGCCATGGCACGAAGATCGTCAACATTTACAGTGCCACCTCTATTAAAAATGTTCTTCCTGCGGCCGCTCCTCTGCCGAAAACAAAAAGATATCTGTTGGGAAGGCTGCTGAGCGTTTTTTCATTTGTGCGCCAGATTAACCAGACACACAAAAGTGGGCTGAACTTCGTTGAGTTTAGTAACGCACCCAGCTGCCAATGACACACATCCATTTGCACAATCATGCAATCAGAGCTCATCATTGGGAGATAGCAGAGTGTGCATCTGAGTGTGTGTTCTGTGTCAGTGTGCAGTGTAAACTCATGGATGTGTGCACCCCAGGGCCGGGGGGGGGGGGGGGGGGGGGCAGAGAGGACACAGAGCAGGTCATCCAGCAGTGGGGTGATTCACAGCATGAAGTCATTATTTTTTTTCTACCACACTGCACAGTGCTCACTTCCTTCTCAAGTGGTGGAGCTGCAGTGTCACACCACCAACACCTTATGTATAATGTACAATTGACTACATGAGGTGAGGATTAATAATCTGGGTGTAAGAAGTCTTTAAGAACATCACTTATGTAATATTGCTGGTGCAACAAAATAATATCCTCTTGAATTATTTTTTATGACAAATAGATGAAAATCACAATGTTCCTTGGTCCGACCCTGATCCAGATCTGTTCCAAATTTGAATGGGTTATTTCCTGACTCATATTGCATCCTTCGAAACCAAAACAACTCTTTGTCAACTCTTTCTCTTTGTAATCCATTTTTACAGGGAGACAAACAAACGCAGATGAAAACATGACCTCCTCGCCAGAAGCAATAACATACACACTACTGTTGGATTAATTAGATCAAACAGGTGATCTCGAGAAAATGAATAAATCATTTAGGTTTAATCTAGTATATATACACCAAGCAGCTGTTGCTATCATCTTTTTAAACGTTGATTTTATGTGAACTTTTTACATAAGGATGACTATAATATCTATGGGTTAGGGTTGGTTGAAACCATTTACAGTCTCTGGGTGAAACAAGCAGGTTAAAAATGTCTCTTTGGGCTGTTGGATGACGTATTGCGGGCTTCTGACTGATAGTGAACCAGCAGGGTTGACCAAGCATTTTCAAACTTGCTCAATTGCCACATGGCAGCTTCTTGCCAAACCAGTTCCCTCCTGCTGCAAGTGAGTTGACACACAGGGGGGGGGGGGGGGGCAGGACTCATGACACGTGTAATTAATTAAATTTTTTACAAATTTGTCCTAACTCTCAAAACAAGCTCCATCCACTGATTTTTCACATTTTCACAACGTTGAATGAGCTCACAGTTCTTAAAACTACAAAAACATGACATAGACTCGTCTTCCTCTTCCTGGTCGTCGGCGATTGGCCGAGTTGGGCCGCTGAGCGACTGGATTGGCTCGCCGGCGCTCATGCGACCAGCGTCATTGGCTGATCACCTCCCTCGGACGCCTGTAGGTCCTGTGTGGCGTAACCTCCACTCAGTGACTGTTCAGCGTCGAGGAGGAGACGAGCGACGGCGGAGACAACTGTCTGCGAACTGACTTACACGACCCCCGGGGGGACGCACTCCTCTGTACACAGCGGCTCCAGGTGAATAACGAAACTCGTGTCTGTCCCCGCGGGTTGTAATGTTGCTTCTTCCATGTTGTTTCGCACTGTTACATCCACGTAGGACTTGCGTTAGCGCCTCCGTGGAGCGAATCTGCCAGCTAGCAGCTTTGCTATCCAGCTAATTCTGGCTGTCAAAACAACAAGAGAGACGCGTAATCTGCTAGCCAGCGACGGACCACGGCTTTGTTTTCGCGTCGCGCGGCGTTATCGCGCATGGAGCCGCGGTATTTTGCGTGTTTGAAGGCAGATTTGTGGACGTGCGAAGCTGTCAAAGGGAAACGCACGCTCTGTGTCGGAGTTACGAGCGTTGTTTCGGATGTGGCAGCCCCCGTTAGCGGACTAGCCAGCTCGCTACGTCGGTGTAAACAAACCGCGGTCTCAGCCTGTCGACGGGATGCTGTCTGCCTCTATGGTTGTCGTGCATCTTCTACTACGCAGTCAGGATGAGAGGAGAGGTGAAACACGACCACAGCAGCTTAACATTAAAGGAGTAGAACAGCTCCTTTGTGCGTGTGGTGCTGGAAGTGCTCATGCTGTCAACAAGAAGGTAGTGAGGCTGGAGTTTGGGGTTTTCTTTGTCTCGTTTGCTCGCCAGTGTTGACTCCTGTGTATACTCTGAGTTTGCATCATTGCTTTGTGTGTCTGTTGTCTCACTGCCGTTGCAGGAAGATGCTGATTTACAGATACAGATTTATTCGACAACCCGACCATTCTGCTGTGGGTCCATCCTGTCTCCAGCTCTTTGTTGCATTTTGTTGCTCTGTGAAATCCACATAAATTTTGTCAGCAATCTATATCTGCATGTGTTTCAGTCACATATTTTCAGATCAAGATAATAACAGTGCTTTCTGCAGAGTGTACCCTTTGTGCCGTGCAGTTATCATCTCTTAAACACATGATATGAACTGATTGAAGATAGTGTAAGTTGATTTCCTGTTGTTGAACCTCAGCGTCTTGTCCTTGTCCTGATCCCAGGCTGTCCGCCTTTAATAAGAGCCTGTGCAGACTAAATGCAAGTTTCTCAGTAATGTTTAATGTGTTGTGTCTACCAGCCAGGAAAGAACACTAACTTTTGTATTATTGATCAGCCAACATTCACTATTTCATCTCAATGATAACACTAAAACAGAATATAGTTCTTCAGGTTTAAATTACACTTTTAAATGAAAATAAGCAGTCTTTTTTATTAAAGAAATATACCTTAAAAAATGGATAAACCTGCTGAAAGAAGACGACTGGTTCTTTACCCACTGCTAGAAGAGGAATTTACCTTTCTGTATTGTGCCCTTGGTGAGTCATGTTCAAAGGCACATATGTCTGGGACCTACGATTCGGAAATCTCTGTCTTGCCAGTGTTGCATCCTGTATGATACCAAGAAAAAATCACTGTTGCCTGGCATTGTCAAGATTACATTACATTACATTACATTTCATTTAGCTGACGCTTTTATCCAAAGCGACTTACAATAAGTGCATTCAAACCCGAGGGTACATACCAAGGACGACAAGAATCAAGAAAATACAATTTCTTCAAATAAGGCAAAACTACAAAGTGCTATAAGTAAGTGCCATTTAAGTGCTAGTAAAGTGTTAGTTTCAAAAAGTTGTTAGTGTTTTTTTTTTTTTTTTCTTTTTTTTTTTTATTTATTCAAGGTAAAGTCGGAAGAGGTACACAAACAATACACAAATGTTCATACCCGACACTTCAATGCCCATCATAATGTCTTGCAGGAAAAGGTGGATCATCAGCGTATAGCCTAAATAAAGAAGAGAAACTAATAAGCACATTTATTGGGTGTCATGTTTCTATCGCTGTTGATCAAAGCCGATAAAAACCCATGTTTCCTGCAGAGTCATTTGCTCCAGAACTGAATGGCTATTGTATCCATTCCACTTGAAGATGAATACCAGATGTTACTTGGTGTTAGTGTTTTTTTTGACCAGTGGAAAAAGGGGCTTTATATATCAGTCATCACCTGTAGGAAATATTGTCAAACTTTGCAGCTGCAGCAGCGTTTACCAGCACTTCTGTAACCTGTAACCGGTGGATTATACATTCTATAGCTACTATAAACTGTATCCAGAAAGACCATGGATTGTTAAATTCTCATTTCATCGCTCCATTATATGTGTTTTTCGTTTTACTGACTGCAAATGCTGCATGTATGACCATCCCATTTTGTCACAAAGCATGAGGTCATGTCATAAATATTTCATGGGCTGGGTAGCTGATAGCCTTTTTGTCTTGAACCCAAACTTTATATGTACAAAAACAGCTCCCAGCTGTCCACTCAGTTTGAGATTAAACCATGGATATTTCATGGAGCAATGTCTTGGCTATTTGCGTTAAAGCCCATTTTTGCATTTTTAATCAAGGTTCTATTGTGTAGTTTGACCCTTGGGGCGTATTGAGTGTCATTATTTCCATGTTCAACTCTGATCCTATTCAACTGCAGCCGAAGAGAAACCTAAACTTGTGATCCATAAATATAATGACACGTGCCCTCTGTTGCTCCTCAGCAGGACAATGTATTTCTGTGTCTAAGTCTGCAGGTATGCAAAACAGACCCATGTGTCATTTTTATGTTGAGTAATCAACATGATTTTTCTATGTTCAATAGAAAAATCATGTCATGCATAAAGCACAGTACCAGAGAAAATTTACCACATAGCCTCCATTTATCTGAAATATGTCTCCGAGCTTTTAAGTCCTTCTAATTAGGACATTTGCTGCACTTCCTGTTGAGAATTATTGATTTGCCATTTCCCCCCCAAAAAATCACAACATCCATTATTGCTGTAGTTGATGTGTGCGCCAACTCTCACCCTGCTACACATGGCTATTAAGCAGTACGTCATGTTTTTTAGTGGAAGAAGAAGTACAACTCTCTCGAGAATTTAATGTATAATGAAGTCAGTCTTTGACAGCGTGCCAGCCAGGCAAGAGAGTGGCTAAACATAGCTTCTGAGAACAGCAGTGAACTGTCGTGGCTAAATTGATTGATCATAAGAAAGAGTAGCTGCCTCTCTCTCTTTCTTTTATATTCCTCGTCTCGTCTGTGTCCATGCTTTTACCTTTTTCCTCACAACCCAGAGAAAGAGGCGACGCGTGTGTGGTGCACAAAGTGAAAAGAAGTACGTCTTTCTGTTGAATGGTTTATATGGTCTGTCATGTTGTTGCCTAAGTGAGCATACAGGCACATTAATTCTTGTTAATTACTCTGTCCATAATATGTTTGTGTCCTTGTGTGTGGGAGTTACAGCTGCAACATTTGTAAGTGCTAAAGTTTGCTAACTGGCTTTAAATGATCATTGATTAATTAATAAAGCTTCTCAAATGAGTGAATGGTCTGTTTTCATGACGCAAACTATCTTGGTCGGACAAACAATGAATTTGAAGGTCAGTTTGCTTTGAGAAATTCTGATCGACCAAACCATTGGGAAAATTGAATATTTTTAAGTAAAAAGGCAGTTAGTTAAATTATCCCACATTTCTGTATAAGGTATGTGCAGAACAGCAGAAAAGCTTCTTCATGTTGCAGCACTTAAAAGATACTTAACACATAACCTGAGCTAATTTATTCATGTTGAATTCACCAACCCAGTTTCACACCCTGGTAGAAAGCTGAGAAGAAAACGTAAATTTAGAAGTTTTTAATAGTTATTCTCAAAAAGATATAAACCTCTGTGTTTAATTCAGCCTTCTGCTCCTCTCACAGACTGTGGAAGGCAACCTGATCTAGTAAGTAGTTTTAGGTTTCCAGTTTTCATCAGAAGATTTAAGGGGGCTATTTTTATCTGCATGTTACCCACCTCTGGACCACCACCCAGTGCTTGCAAACCACTGCATTTGGTTTCACTGTGTTTACCAGCAGTGCCCAACTTTGCACCGGCCTTGTAGTGGTCTGAGTCTGCTCTGTGTTTAAATGGTTGGTGGTTAGGCACCATGTTGAGCAGGGGTGGGGAAACTCTCTGAAGGAGGCCATGTCCATTTTTAAAATATATATAACCATGAAGGCCGCTTTCCTCTCTAATGCATTGGCCGGAACGGCTTCTCTTTGTCGAGGCGACTGATGACAGATTGTAGTGATGATCATGCTACTCACTTATGGTTTTAGCCGAAAAACATATTCAAATAAATACCTAGTGTCTAGGTATTTTATATAGCTGAAACACTGTTGTCATTAATATTGTTATCAATCACCTTGGTGCATGTAGCCCGAAGTTTAGAGGTTACCCACGGCTGATTTAAAGACAAAGAGCTGAATCTTGGAATATTTTCATGTGGAAATCAGGAGATATTACATATTAGTTTGGTTTTTAAAGGCCTTGGCGAAGTGATGCGTTTCGCTCTACTGAGAGTCCTTACTATTAGATTTTTTTTGTCAGTTTTTTTCGACTATGTTGATTTGATCGATCTCCACAGGGACACCTACGATGCAGTTGTGCCGTTACATACCTATTTGATATAGCAATCCACCACGTGTAGTAATGCACTACGTGGCTCTCTGCCTCTCTGTACACTATGAATGAGAGACTAAGAGTGAGTATGTGTGCGCTGCTCACTTCACACTGGGTGTCTTTGTGTATCTCTATCATAAGACTGCTGGCAGCCTCATCAGAAACTCTCTGCTGTACCAGGACTGAGGGGACACCAGGCAACACACACTGATACACACACACAGCGTGAATATTGACTTACATATTTTCAGATTTTTCTAACCCTAGGGTTAACCCTAACCCTAACCCTAACCCTAACCCTGCTCTCTGTGGGTGAAAGGCAACTATGATAGTGTTTTGTTATAGCGTGGGGTCCAAAAGTGTAGACCACTTTCCATTTTGTAGAAAAACAAGTCAAACAGGCTTGCAAGTCGACCAAGTCTCTATCACTCAGTTTCACATTAGGCAAACCCCACCCATGTGAAGCTGCGAGGAGATTAAAGCACAGGGCACAGTAGTTATTTGCATTCAGGTGTAGCTGCCTGGTGACACAGAATCAAAATACCAAATGATATGGGTGTGTATGTCTCTGGTATATGTTTAAGTGCTGGCCTCAGTGCAGCCACAGTGAACAGTAAAAGCAGTCAAGGTTTAAACCGCAGCTTTAAATCATTGTAAAGCTGCCTCACACCCAAAGGGAAGCCTAATCACCTGCGATAGGAACTCGCACACAGTGTTGCGGCACAGAGAAGTAAACTGCACCAACAAATAGAAAGACAAATTCAGCAGCACTCAAACTTGGCATTAGTTTTTGGTTGTCTCCTGGAGTTGATAGATTTGGTTAGAATAATCTAAATCGAAAGGTTTGAGGTCATTTCACTGCAGAGGCTGACTATGTGCATGTTTTAATTGCTTTGTAGGAACAAAGCTCCTGGGACACACAACTTGAAGTGAATTTATTGACATCAGTTCTGTTTTTCTTTTTTACCTGAGTAAGCAAGGTCAGGGACTTAAGATATTGACAGTTTAACGAGGTAGAGTTGTCACCAACACTGTAAAAATCCCTACGTTGATTGAAATACTCCCACGTACACCCATTGCATGACTCCCATCAGTAATGTAATAAGACATTGCCATCTAAACAGCGTTTTCTGATTGTACTCAGAACAAGCAAGATTCGAATCAGCACATGTGGAGTATCTTATACACACGGTAAAACGGTAAAATAAATGGAATATTCTATTGGCAACTCATGTAAACGTCATAATCTGAGTATTGTCTCATTCAGAAGGTTCAGAGGTTTAGGTTTGACTACTTCTGATATCAGCAAAAGAAACAGACTGACATGTCGGCCGTTCAGGAGTTAAGTTCAACTCACCAAGTGGTTTGAAGGCCAATCTGCAGAATGTGTCTGTGCATGTGTCTGTAGTTTTTGGACTGAAAACTTTGAAAGGAAAAGTTATGTCATTTTCAGTGAAGCTGATATGTTGAAAGTGGCAACAGAAAATTTCAACCCGATGCTCTTGTGCATAAAGTAAAAATACAGGTCTGTCTAGCTACTGCATATGCACCTAATTTGCATTGTTCCTTAACATATTGAAAGCTTAGTTAAATGTGTTAAATGCTGGATAAACATAGTCATCGTGTTATAGCCTGTCAGCTTGTGGAAGACCTTTGCTCTCTAATAAACCCCCACGAGTCCAGAAAAGATACAGATCGGATTAAACCTGTGTTTACTGATAATAGACAGATACGCCAGTTCAACCTGTTTTTAACAAACTCCGTCACCTGCTGACCGGGCCTGAAAAACCAGGTTTGAGGTAATGGAAAAGCTCAAGGTCACACTAAAGTCTGAGTTTTGCTTCAAGGTGGGATTAGACTCATTGTTTAAATGACACCCTGCAAATGACTCATAGTTTCTAACATAACTCATCAGTGAAATATTTCATCTATTAGGGTGTAGGACAAGAAAAAGAAAAAGAAACTGACTGATTTATCAACATTTGACCAAAATTCAGCTTTTAACTGTGTATTCTTCTTCTTCTAGGTTCTATAATGTATGTGGTTACATATAGTTCAATTAATGGGGAATTTATAAAAAAAAAAGTACTCGCTGTTTCTTGTTTGTTTGTGTGTGCGTGAGAGACGGAGAGACACAGACAGACAGACACAGACAGACAGAGAGAGAGAGAGAGATGACATCACAAGCCACAGGCCAAATCAGATTAGGTGACTCAAGTCAGTTAGCACACACTGAAGGGTAAACGTTGCCTGTCTTAAATACTGCATCCTGAATGATTGCTTTGGTATATCATTTCAACCGTTCTTATTTTAAGCTACCTGTTATTTTCAAACACGAGCAGTTTTATAGCATATTAAATAAAAACCCATTTACCACAGTGTAGTTCTATGCACTGTGGGATTTTTCCACTCCTATAGGTTTACGACAAAGATAAAAAAAATACTATAATTGCCAGTCTGTGAATGTAGCATTGATGAATAGAAATATTTAAATGCTGGATTTGGAGTGGGATCCCTCAGATTACCAAATTACTCCAAAACCACTCCAACAAAGAATATTCCCAGTTGTAATGGTGCTTATTTTTTAGGTATAATGAAATGACTATGGATAAGTACCTCAACCCCACTTCCAATTAACCAAACTATCCCTTTAAGGCCTTATTCATATTAAATTTATGTAGAATTTAGTAAATAACCATGTATAATGTCAGATATAGCGTCATCCTCTGTGTCTCTGCTCATCTCTGTGTCAATATTACACTCTCTACACACACACTCTGGTTTTCAGTGTGTCTATATGTGTGAACATGGCTTTTGTTTATTCATCATGTGGAGCAACTGCACAATGCTGTTTGACCTTTGTCCCATATTTGTTTTTTGTGGAATGAAAGCAAAGACAAACACTGCTTTTTCCTTCAAATAGTCCGTGACAATGTGTCATGGCACTGTGACCAAACACGCATGCAGCCCCCCGGGGCGGCTGCATGTCAGACTAGCAGACGATGCTGCAAAGCCGGTTAAGTCCGGTTCTGCACGTCTCAAACATCTTTTCCTCAGACATCTCTCCTTTTGTTTCTCCTTTCGTTTGCAGAAGTCGGGTGATGCTTTCACCCACTTCTGTCCATCTGCAGAGGACTTCCTCATATTTCAGCAGCAATTTGGAATCGTTCAGGTCATTTGAAGAAGCCCTGTTGTTCTATTAAATACCTTTTTTAAAGCACTACAGATAGGCAATATTTTCCAATTGCCCAACATTTCTTCAACAATCAGTGGTTTCTGATATACACTATATTTATTATTTAGAGTTATAACAAGCAAATAATTGTAAAACTCAAAAGCTGTCTGGCACTATCTGAAAAAGGGTCAGATGGCGCCTGGCGAAGGATGACTCTGCTTGAACTTCACTCTACAGGTTAAATACTCAAAAAATCCCTAATGTAAAATAAGTTATCAATAAAATAAAATGGCATAACCACCCCAAAAAACAAGCAGACTCAGACAGACTGAGCACATTGCTAAAGCCGATATATTCATCCAGTCTCCCAATCTGAACGCATTACATGATTTTTGTTATTTTATTCTACTGAATAGTCACATCCAAGACAGATTGAATCCTTAACCTTATGTCAGTCCAACTTTTTTACATAGCACAAAAGGGCATTTGAACTTCTTGTTCATTCCACCTTCACTTTTTGCTGATCAGGTCTCCACACAAACTTGCTCTCTGGAGTAAAAAAACCTAGAGAACAAATCAATTACCATTGACCATTGCAGCTCTCGTTTTCTTTCATTTCGCACTTCTTATTTTTTCTTTTCATGAGTTTCTGTTGGTTTGTCTGGCAGTCGCCAGGGTTGATTTTCAGAGCCACTTCTTCAGTGACAATGACTGAGTCCACACTGTGACTGAGTGTGTGTGTGTTTAATTGGAACTAGATTAAACTAATCTTAGCATGTAAATGTGTTTACCATTAATCCCAAAGTACGGTTTAGGGTTAGAAGAAATGTGGTTATTAGTTACATGTATCACTGTCAAAAGCCCTAGATGGGAGCCAAATCGTCATTCGATTGGCACAAACCATTATGTGTGAACTCTTAATATGCTTGATTCGAGTTTGAAGTAGGTCAGCCTTGCTTCTCTAAAGCCATTTAATGCTCGGGTTCAAAACATCAGAGAGACAACCTGCAGTGGCATGTAGAGCAGGTAAGATGAGCTCCATGACAATAAACTAAAAATAAACATGGCAAGGACGAAGTCAGAGCTGAATATTTTGTTCCAGTCTAACAGCATTAACACAAATGTGTCAAATCCAGCTCCTTTGACCTTTCAGTTAGTTATTCTTAACTTCCACAAAGTCTTATCCATCGAGAACCTGAAGACTTTTATATTGTGGGTAGAAGGTCACATCAGTGATACTATTATTTAAGGATTGAAACATTTCTTGTGTCAATGACAAACATTGCTATGGCTTTTTAAGTCTATGCTCTCACAGTCTACCCTACAAGCATTGTATTGTCAGTTGCTGTCGAAACACAGTATTGTAGATATTGACCTCTGGGTAAAATCAATAGCATCAATATTAAAAGCTCAATAGTGTCCATGGTTAAAGGACAGTAGTTCCTATTAATGGCCTTGCTGCAGGAGCCTCATGGCTGGTCCATAATGTCAAGAGAATAAAGTATTAATAATTAATAGGGGAATTGAGTGAGTGTCCTGGAAGATGATTGCTTTCTAAAGTGCACACATGTTGGTGAGAGCTTGCAATCATGATGCAATACATCCTTCTTTGGCTGGATCGTTCAGTCATGAGTGTTTGCTCTGAGTTGATCTTTCTAGGGAAGAGTTGAAAATCAGTTTCATAAGCCGAGACAGGAAAGTGTTGCTCAAAGGCACATGGGTAGAGATTTAAAGCCAAAGCTCATTGGTTAATCCCTTCCCTTTCTTACCCAGCAGGTCAAAAGCCCAGTTGCTTCAGGCTGCTGCCATTTTTATCCTCGGTGTCAGTTCCTCTGTCTCCCCCTGTGGTGTAAGTGTCACTCGAGGGGCAGTTTGATGGCATTTCCTCGAGTTGTTAACAGAGCAGATTAACTTGTCTGTATGATTGGTTTGTTTCGTGGGGGTTGCATGTGAGGGAAAATAATTAAACCTCACACCAGGACTTTAACAGACAAGGTAATAAGGGTGTCTCCAACATTCTTTCCTGAGCGAAGGAAATTACGATCATGCAGTTTCATCGCATGGAACATCTTGAAAAAAATAGCGACAGACATAATATGTCGGCAGTTTTCTAGGAACTGAAACCTAAACATTGGGATTATGCTCAGTCCCTGAGAAACCTCACTTGGTTTGGGTATGTGAAAAAAAAAAAAAAAAACCTCTGCCGCTTTTTTTTTTGCCCATTATCTTATGTTCTGTCATGATAAGGATTTTTTTAGTTCTCAATACAAGGTCATTCTGTTCAGTTCTGTCTGTTCTGCCACTGTGGTCGTCCACTTGGTTCTTCCGAGCAGTAAGAACGCATTGAGCGAATAATTTGCAATATGATGGTAGAAGAGCACTGACCATCAGCATACCATGCACCACACAGAATGATTTGGGTTATCTATGTCATCAAGGTGGTGTCTGAGGTTTCCACAATATCATCTTTTTTAGGAGAATGCCATTCTTGAGAACAGAAAAGTCAGTAAGTCTAGAAGGTCAATCTTGGCTTATTACAGCTTGAAACCTGCCGTTAAACTAGACTTATTGCAAGGTCAAATGCACTTGGATAAAGTCAAAGCTCTTTAACAGAGTTTGTCTGCTTCATAAGACCACGTCATAAATAGTCACGCGCAGTCTCTGTGTTGTTTCTCTTCCCTCCATTGACTCTTATCAGACCCACACAGAACAAAACTTCTCAGCAATTTCAATTGTGAGAAGAGCTCACAACACAACTGTTCTTCAGTAACAATCAGGCCTCAAGACTGTTATCTCGGGAAATTACTGAAGCTTAAAAGAAAAGAAAAAAACAGAAAAGTAGTTTATTCCTCTTATTCCTGAGCTTATAATGAACTGGAACGAAATCTCACTTTTCATCAGGACAGGAAATGCGGGTGCAGTTACTCAAGAAAAGCATCAATGTAATTTTCAAAAATACTCAATTGGGGAGGAAGGAAAAGGGGAGAGATTGATTGGACGGTCTCTCAATGTAGAAGTGTTTGATTTCGATTTTGGATGACTGGCCCCACAGGCCAGTCATCTGTGTTCAGCTCAAACAGTCTTTATCATTCTCACAGCAGAATAGTGGCACTGGTCTGTGGGTCTGCGTATGAAACACTTTTATTATCTTTTTAAAGATTTTCTCCCCCTCTTTATAGTCTTTTCTTTCTCTTGCGCTCCCCCCCCCCCCTTTTTTTTTAAACGTACCCATGATCCTTCACCACAAACAGCAGCTGTGGTTTAATGTACCATGCACTTACATACGCCGAACCATGTCTCTAGAAAACACTGATGCCATTGTTGTGGTTTATGTTGTCACTTCACATGAGCAGAAGTTTTCATTTTTACTGTGGAATATGTTT
Organism: Platichthys flesus; assembly: GCF_949316205.1. Taxonomy (NCBI): domain Eukaryota; kingdom Metazoa; phylum Chordata; class Actinopteri; order Pleuronectiformes; family Pleuronectidae; genus Platichthys; species Platichthys flesus. Next base: position 10,525,750 of record NC_084967.1, on the reverse strand, counting down.
TTTATTTAATAGTCAAACCCATTTCAATAACTCTTGTATCTCATAGACTTGCATGATGTAACATGGCTTAAGTAATGTCCTAACTGTCACAGTATATAATTGTGAGCCAGAATAATGGTGGACCATAGGGTTTATATAAAGATGGACAACATGATATTTCCCCAAAAGTGAAGCCAGGTCACCTTGTTCGCCTCCTGGCTGTTTCTATGTTAGCAGATGGGACATTGACCAAACTTAAACATAATGATGGTTTCTGTTACTTTGGTTTGTTCTTATCACACTGATAAGTTCACCAGTTATGTCTTAAGCAGTCCGTGTGTTTATATTTGCAAGTACAGGTGTGTGTGTGTGCACATGCCTCTGTTTCTCCTTTTCCCCTGAGTGTCTATTATTTCCTAATGTATGTGTGAGAGAGCACAGGGGGGATGGTTTGAATGAAGTGGGCCGGTGCTTGGGGGCACGTTCATATTGAGTTGGCCCCTCTGGAGCGCTGTGTGTGTCTGTGGGTTTGTGAGAGAAGAGGGGAGGTATTGAGACATGGAGAGATTTAGCAGTGGGCTGATATGAAGGTGCAGTTGCTGTTCATATAATTTACGGGGACATTACAACTTTGGCTGTCAGAGAGAGTTTTGAAACATGCTGCTGTAAAAACATGCATCTACAAGGGTCAGGAACATGAGGTATACATGAGCACATTTCGCCCCCCTGAAGGCTAGAGGCCTTTACAAGGATGAAAAGCAAAATCATCCACACGAAGGACTTTTGCAGTATTTAACTGGGCATGTTTGGTTTAAGTTTAGGTTGTAGTTGTTCATATTTTTAAGGATACCACATTCACACTTCTTTTAATGCTGCCTTCATGATGATACCTTGCAATTTTATCAACAAAATTAAAAGTATCTTTGACTAACCCAGCAGCAATTGTCAGATTTACATTTGATTTGCTTTTCTGTGGAAATGTCCTTTCACAATTGTCGCTGTGAAAAAAATACCAAGTTCCCCCATTCCTATGCATTTTTTACCTAAACCTAAATTGTAAATGATCTCATATTTCCCTGAAAAGCAGACATAACATTGTGTAGGAAATGGTGTAATGATTTGAGAAAGAGAAGTAAGCTCTCAACAGGGTACACCTCTATTTCCTGTGTGTGAATCTCTTGTTCCTTGGAGTGTACACAGATTTTTATGAAAAGCTCCAGTTCTATATAATTTATGCACTTAGTCTAAAGCGTATTGCGCAAGTGCGTTTAGGAAACATATATATCCACCTTTGCCAGTTTAACAACAGAAAAGTGGTTGCTACGCCATGACCCTACAAGGGTTGTAATTGGTCTCATTGGTGGAATTGTTGGGTCTCATTGAAATTTTGAAGGTCTTGACCTTATTATGTGAAGTACCTTGAGATAGTGTCTGTGATGATATGGAGCTATACAAATAAAATTGAATCAATTAATCATGAACGTGTTTTGAAAGTTGACATGCATGTGTGTTTGCACCTTGGAGGATTTGCCAGATTTTATAATGAGAGATGATACTTCTCTGCAGAGGGAACAAATCTGCTTGTGTGCAAAGCAAAAGCACATGAGCTGATCATCTGAGTGTGTGACAAGCAAATATCAAATTAGATTAGTACAATTTTATTAACTTTTTCCCTTTCTTCCTCTATTTCTGTCTCTCTCCAGGTTTGTCGTACAAACTCCTGAGTTAAGGTGCCATCAGGTCTAAGGACTTCAGCTTGGACTCTAGGTTGGTCACCCGGATTATACTTTCATCTTGCTCTGCTTACAGCTGCTGCTGTTTTCTCTTCTCACCGTATGGCTCTTCCTCTTCAGTCCAACCAGGTTTGGTCTCCTCAGGAGATAGGCAACCACATCCACTAAGTCTCTGTCCGGGCTCAGCCGCGTTTGTTCCAGTTCTTATTGGGGGCTTGTCCAGCGTCTCAAGCTGGACGGAGGAGAGACAAGTGGGGCCGAGGGCCCGGCCTTCGTGCTGCGACACAGAACTTCTAACCTCGTACAACACACCACAGATACCACGACAACAGATCCCGTGAGTCCCAGGGAGAAAGAAGATACGCCCACCTCAGGTTCTTCAACCAGTCACCTCATCACCACTGAGTGCCCCTCAGACGATGGGGTGAGTATCCAGCACACAAACAAACATACATGCTTTCATCTGGTTGGTTCAGAATCATGGGTCGAGTGGTCACACAATAAAACTCTCCCACCACAACACACACACTAATGTAAATAATTAAACAGGAGCTGTTAAAAGGGAAGAATAATATTCTGTAACCCATGTTGACCCTTGTCTTAAAGCAACTAGGAGAACTCGGGCTGGTACACGTACCTTATAAATTGTAAGCAATTTATTATCACTTGTGTGCATGTGTGTGTACACAACATGCTTTACCACCATTTCCCCTTTGAAGACCTAAAGTTTCCCCTTAGAAGATTGGACACTAGAGTTAATTAAACACTAGAAGATAATTTAATCTCACTTTTAAAGGCAGCATTTTGAAGTTAACAGCAAATTTAGATTCAAAGTGAGCGTAAGAAGGTTTTTGGAACAGCAAGTGGGAGTTTGCCATGTCTTTTTAATTATTATTAATAATGCATGGTGTTGTTGAGCACTCATTTAAACCTAATTTCACACCAGTATATGGAATGTAGTGGAGGATGGAGGAGTCATAAAGTAACCTATTATTATACTTGCAAAGAAGAAACTATGTATTCATTGCCACTACGGAAATTCAATAAACTAAAAGTAAAAAGTGAAAAATAGCACAATATTTATAAAAAGAGTATAAGATAGTCTCAGAATACGTAATAAAAGTAAAACAATGACAGTAGTTTTCTACGACCATCATAACGAGAGAAGTTGTGTGTTTTCTCCGGGGAGAAACGTGCATTATGAAGTCCGTTTTTCAAGTTTTCCGAGCAGGTACCTGAAACTTGCCTTTGCACAAATTGATTAGGAGCCTTTTTCCCCAAACGCTTCCCCCTCCACCCCCTCCACCTATTATAGACACCGTCGCCACCTTCAAGGCTTTTTCAGACTTGATAATGAGTAACTCTGTGTTATAGTAATTAACAGTGCATTATGATAGAGATGTCTCGGCTCCGACTGTTCAGTTTTAGTTCCACACTAGAGTCTGAGGTGATATCGATATTGAACGTTTGCAAAGATTCACAGCCACTAAAAATAAACCTGTTGTGTCAATAATATGCAGATGTCTTCCTGGAAGGAGAGCAAACACATTATCAAAATCTGTGTGATTAACATCACATGACGGCACCACGTCCAAATCACAGAACAAAATGTGCCAGATACCCTCCCTCGGCGGCATCACTTGTGACTACGTGTGCAAAAAAGCTGCAGCTATGTCGTCCAGTGTTAGAGGCACAGAGCCCCTGATCCGAAACACAATAGTGTTTGTGTTTGTGTATTGTGTCTGCTCGCGTGTGTGTGGCCTTTTTGATCTACTGTAACACAACACACACCCCAAAGGCTACCCTTTGAATCTTTCAGCGTTTGGAGGCATAGGTGTGTGTGTGTGTGTGTGTGTGTGTCTCGAATGGGTTTGCGAGTGTCCGGTTTAGCTTTGAGTTTGGTGTCACACATCATGTTTGTCTTCAGAATGCATGGAATTCTTTTACGTCTCATGTTCAGTTTTTTAAATTTACGTTATTGTTCCAAAAATATATATAAAATCGATTATTTTGGTCAGGTTTCCTGTTTTCAAGATCTTTATGAACTTTTACCCATGAGCTTGTGGTGTTAGTGTGTCTTCCTGATTACGACACACAGTTGCTGAACAGAATTTTGGAAACAATGGCCAACAAGTGCAGCCTTAGAATGTAGTGTTACAGTTGCAGACCATGACAGTGACAAAGCTCGATGAGGAAACTGAAACTTTTCTATTATCAGTTTCTGCAGAAATATACCTCTGTTAACTTAACATGAAATACACACTAAGATATATGACAAGAAGAGAATCTGAAAAATGTTATTCTAGCACACATTTGCGTGACTTCGAACAGCAAAACAAGTGAAAAAACAATAATTACTGAACAAATATCTGTGAACAATGTCCTTGATTTTTAATATTAGAGTCCGCTGCACGTCCTTCCTTTGAGCAGAATTGTTTTTTGTATTGTTTTCATGCATCAACGCCCAGCCTGTGGAGGAAGGATATCGAGGTTCACTTCCTCTTATTGTACCTGTTGTCCACATTCAAAACCCTTTTAGTCATTCTTCTTATACATTAACACCATGGATGCTACTTGTGACATTTTGGGTTATATATTTAATTTGCTTTCTAGCTGAGAATCACATTAGAAAAGAGATACCAGTGTCTGGTTCATTCTCCTACCCTGGAATAACGTCAAAACTGACTTAAGTGCTTAAAAAAAAGTAAAGGTCCTTGACGGAAGCCCTCTAACAGATTGGTAAAAATCTGTGTTCTTTGTTGCTGTGCTAATGTTGATTTTTCATGCGTGGAACAGTTTGTCTAGTCGGGGCTTGAGCACACTTTCTGTTTTTCAGAGTCTGACATGCGTGTGTGTGTTTGTTAGAAACCACTTTCTTTTTTTTCTCTTGAGGGTCTTGGACAATTTTCCAGATATTTGGTGTACCTAGAGAGAGGGTGTGTGTGTGCGTGTGTGTGTGTCACATGTTGACTCCGTCTGTGCTGTGCAGGGGTCACAGTGTACAGAGGTAAGCTCTTCCCTCTGTTCTAGTATAGAGTCATGCTCTCTTGTCATTGGTGCCAAGAATATCAGCTGCATTCCTATTGGCTTGCAGCTGTTTCCTTTCTCCAACCTTAAGTAACCAGCCATGTGACTACGTTTGGGTCAAAAGTTTCATGTTTTGCTGAAAAAAGGAGAGTTTTCCTCACATGTCTCTGCTGCTTCACTGACATGTCCTCTGCTGTCGAGCTCAGCAGAACTAATGAGAGCAGAGGTTCCTCATAACACACACAAAAACAAACTGTCTCAGGTGTGCATGTGTGTGTGTGAACAGCCATTAGTCAGTTGAAAGTTCTTAGCCAGGTCAACATACTGAGCAGTAATCAGTCTGGGGGGAGCAGGATTCATGTGTTTTTGTGTGAGACGGAGGAGTAGATTGGTCTTCAGGGGCTTTTAAGAAAAAGCTGCCTCATTTAATCTAAAGCAGACCAGACTCTGGAGATTTCCTGTTGTCTGTGTATCATCGAAATCTTAGCTCATGCTTGTGTGAAAAGTGTTGGGGGGGTCTCCATGCTGTCGTAGTTATTCTTGTCTTTGTCTTGACTTTATCAATTGGCTTTTAGAGCTGTTTTTGTGTTTTTTTTTTTTTTATAAGGCGCTTGAGCTTTAAGCTTTATTTATTTTTGATTGAAGCCTTTTTTCCCAAATCTTGGGGTTTCATTTATTCATTAAAGATCTGTCCCTTATCCATCGAAGCCGGATTCGAACCGAGACACTTCTTGCAGTAACCATGCTGTGTGATATGAGGAAGTAGCAGTTTATGTTGAAAGCTTTTATTTTAGCTTGATCATAACAGTTAATTATTGGCTTAATGAGCTTGTAGTGGTTATGTGAACATTACACGAGCCGTTTACTCGAGATGTTGTCACCTTGAGCAAATCCTTCGCTTCTCACTGGTCTCCACTTCCGCCGCTGTGCTGACTGCTTTGTGTTTGCAGCTCAACCGTGAAGGTGGAGAACATTCTGCATGACCCGTGTAATTAAAATTATTTCTTTCAGATTTATTGCATTGGATGAACCATCCAATCCCCTGCAAATGGATGCCAAGTAAAATTGCTTCAAACTCCCCCTAAATCCTAATGTCTCCTTTTCATACTAGATGAGCTACACTTTTAATGGGGCAATTATGTTATTAAGTATGTTTTGTTAAATTTTCTGGACTTGTAGAGGCTCCCCTCTCTCGCTCTGACGTCTCCTGGGAAAATCTTTTCCTAGAAAAATGAAAAGAACATTGCCCTGCTGAAGTATGACAACAACTGAAATGTTGATTACTCAGCACATGGGACTGGCTCTGTGTGAGGACGAGCAGCCAGCCTGCCGGCGTTCACTTCCAGACTGATTTGGTCACACAAATCAGTCTGAAAGTGAAGTTGTACTCACTGTACAACTTCTCAATGAGAAGTTCTACAGTGAGTTTTTCAGGTCTGAGGGTCGACACTGTCCAGAGGGATGGGATCATATCCTTGACCCCACACACATACTTTCACACTGAGCGAAATTCAACTCCCTTAACCTCTGCCAGAATGAGTTGTTGAGAGAGCGGACAGCTGAGGTTGAGTCACGTGTAGCAGACATGCAGTATAGAGTTCATCCTAGTGACTTTGACTGTGTGTGTGTGTGTGGGAGCCTAAATGTAAACACATTAGGGGGTACCCTGAATTTCCAAGAACTACTCTCTCCACTGTACATTCCTCCTCCTGTCTGAATCTTCCCTGAGTTGTTATTGTATCTGGTTACGAAACACGTCAGCTGAGAGGTTGACAGCCAAACTTCCTGCATCACCTGCTGCCGAACCTCAACACCGCGGGTTTCAGAGTCTGGAATATGTTTAATTCAGCTGAACAGATGTTTCCCAGGAGAACGAAACTGTTTCTGCTCCTTTTTCTGGAGCTGGCAGCTGGTCATTTTTCAGTGTTTTCTTCCCCACAATGTATTTTTGTATTAAATCACCCACAGCTTCCTCTTTAACCCCACAGAAGCTGGAGCCAGCTTCTGTGGGGTTAAAGGCAGTCAAATCCTAACAAGAAGACACGTGACAGCAATATTAAGCATGAAGGGATAATCACAGTGTATCACGCTTTACTATATACCTTGTATAAAGATTGAGGAGATCACTGCTCTCCAAAAGAGAAGCCACATCTTCTTGATTGCCTCCTGGCAAGATGGTGTATAGCTCATACACCACCTTCTCCATGTTAACAAATGGGACATTGACCAAAGTGATAAGTCAAAATACATTTCTGGATCGTGACAGGAAGTGGAGAAGTCTTTTTTTAAGAGCTTTGAAAACAGTTTGTTGTTGGCTGTCTCACGTTATGATGAAGAAACTACATCTGTGTCTGTGGTATGTTTCACAATGGCAACTTTTTTGTTGCAACTCCGTGCATGTTTGTTTGCTAGAGTTAAATCTACATATACTTTCTGCCAGTAAGAATGAAGGTAGCTCATGTGACAACATAAATCCTCACCAAGACGAGTTTAAAGAATAAAATGACGGGACTCACTTTGCTCACATATGCTCTTTTTCACAACATGACATAACAAAAGCTAATGAAAATGCAAAGTGACTGTAAAGCAGCCCAACAGCTGTAGTATCTCAGTGAAAAGAGGTTCCTAGTAAGAAGGTGGCTGTTCATAAATCACCTAAATGTGCAGGTTATAGGCTAAATGCTTCCCATTCATCTCCTCTTCCTCCCTATCTCTACTGCTTTTTTTCATACTGTAAGTGTTAACCAGAGGGGGGTGTGTGTGTGTGTGCGTGTGCGTGCGTGCGAGTCACCAATCCTATTTCCCCTGGAAGTATTTACTGTTGGCTCAGTCGCTTCCATCCTCTTGTTCTGTATGCATTGTGTAAAGTAGCAGTGTGTGTGTGTGTTTTTATATGTATGGTGTGTAGCCGAGTCTGTCACTATGCTTCATTTGGCCCAGAATCATCTCTGCAGGTGTGAATGCGTAGCTTGTCAGGAGGCACCAGTTAAGTGATGGCATATTGGGAACGCTTTTTAGGACACCCTTTTGTCCCCCCCTTTGCAAACGCATGCACTCACATTGGTTTCACTGTCCCTGGAATAACATCTCATCGACATAATGCACCCCCCCCCCAATCCCTTATCGCAACCTTAACCATCAGTATTAAAGGCCTAACCTTATGTTTAAGGTTAGGCCTTTAATACTGAAGGTATAATGAAGTTAAACCTTAAAATCAAAAGCTGACCCTCAAAAAGCAGAATACACTCATGGGATATAAAGTCAAGTGCACACATACTCATACCCACACATGCACGCACACACAGTTATTCACACCCTTCCAGAAAACCCCACAATAAACAGCCCCACCGGCAGCATCTGGATTTAAGCTTACACCTACATTACATGCATGCATGGACACACATGATAGGCTATTACTGAGACACACAAACACACACACACACATGCACACAAAGACTGCAGAGCAAACGTGACTACTTGGCAGTCATCCAGATACCCTCTGCTCACATAGTATACTCAATCACTGATGCTCTCACACACACACACACACACACACACACACACACACACACACACACTCACACTCACAGACACAGAGTTATGTCAGGTGTCACCCTTATCTCTGCTTTGAAACACCGCAGATTTATATGCGGTGTGGTAAATCTGGCTTTACAGTTGCACGACTTCAGGTGTTATGGAAGCTGTGTGTGTGAACCTATGTGTCTTCTTGCAGCACAAAGCAGCCGACTGCGAATTGACCTAAAGCATGATTAAGCGCACACACGTGCACACACAGAGTAGACAGACTTTAAGAGCTGAAAGAAACTGTCAGCAGTAGACACACAAACTCAAACAACCTAGCCTTGGAGTGTATTTTGCTTGTGGGACTTTAAAATTGGGTTAGTCATGCATTATATATATATTTATACAACATGACTCTCTCTCTTTCTCTCTCTTTTTCTTTCTCTGTCTGTTGTTCTGCTGTCTATCTCCTTTAATACTTATTTCTAATTATCTCACTCTCTCTTTTATTTCTCTCCCCCCTCCTCCTCTCAACTAATGAAAAGATTCATTTCTAATAATTTCCTTCTAGAGGAACAGAGTGTTTTTGTGTGGAGGAGATTGTGTGTCTGATTTGACGTCAATGATATAAGAAAATTATGTATTTTGCCTTTTCGTACATGTATGCCCCTAGGCCTTATCAAATTTGCCCACCTGAATCCAAACATAATATGATTGTCTTAAGTGTGTGTTCTCCTCCGTGTGCGACTGTTTGTGTCTGTGTGTGTCAGTTATGATGAATGACTGTGTATTTATCACAAAGAACAAGCCATATTAATTCTGTGCACGGATGCACCGCTTGACAGCTGTTGTGTTAGATTGAATTCAAACTCTCCGTCTTATCTTCTGGTTATAAATGGACTGTTTTCAAAATGTAGGATTTATACCTGATTTGAATGTATCAAGGTTATATAAGAGGTCCAAATCAATGACGTAAATAGTAGAGAACACATCCCTTTTGTTTATGTCTTAAAATGTACATAGATATTTTAACCGTTATGTAAAACTTGAATTAAGTTTTTTTTTCTTCTTGTTTTTATGTTTTCATAATTCTATTTTCTTTTTGCATTGTTTATTCTGGAAAATATGTTTCCCTATCAACAAACATGAACACCAAGAATTCTGTGAAAGGCTCATATCGTCCGTTTTTATTGGCTTAACGAAAATTTGTTAATACATATCAAGCTGATGACCGAGCTCCAGAGCAAATGTTTTCACTGGGACAACACATTTTTTTAATGATGAAATTAATTGGATTACGTGTCTTCACTGTGGATTTATACATCTGTTGTCAGATATCACTACACATTTGCATGTTATGTAAAATGACTCCCGATGAACCTGTGAGGGGTTCTGTTGTCATGTTGAATTTAATTTGCATGTTGAAGGATGATAAGTTGGGATCAATAAACGTGTGAAATAAACATGTCAGCTCACTGCAGGTTCAAATCAAAGGTCAGCCCCTCTGTCTTCTAGTCACACTTCACTTCATTCATCTGATAAAGCTGAAATACCCAGAGGAATTAAATGCTCATGTTCAAAACAAGAGGAAATGTCATAAACAACCATGGCTCTCAAATCCCTCTGTACTTATGGTGTCTGCTTCTTCTCTTTCTTTGTCAGTGTGTCCCCGAATGCAAGGAGGAGAGAAAAAAAGATGAAGAGGATGACGGAGGAAGGGGAGGAGGGGAGGAGGAGAAAGAACGGGCAGAGGATGAGAAGAGCAGTGATGAAGGTTTCATGGGAATGAAGCCGCTGCTGCAGGCTCACCACGCCATGGAGAGGATGGAGGAGTTCGTACACAAGGTAGTGAACACACATGTGCAAGTATTTGTGCTAAATTTCAACAATACAAAAGTGCGTCACAACTCCTCCAAGAAGTTTATGAATAGAATATTCCATGAACAACTCACAAACATCATATGTCTTAATCAGAATAATGTCATTAGTTTGAATATTGCTATCCAGGTTTAATTTGGGTACAAGCCATAATAAGTTTTGATAAGAGCGTTCCGATGGGTTTCGCAACAATTTCTGAGAAACCAGTTTATGTGCTGAAGAGGTTTCATAACTAACTGTGTTGTTATGGAGAGGAGTTAGAGGGAGGGCTTCTCAGACAACACTGCTCTCTCACTCTCTCTTATGAAGAACCTTTAAATGTCAGTATTTCAATGAGATTCAAATAAAAATCTTCTGTTTCTCATTAAACACACAATTAGAAAATATAACAAGTTGTTCTTTTGCACCCACTCTAGGCTTTGAGCTCTTCTTCCACTATTAATTGGGATATTTCTGTGCCTCATTAACTTATCAGGTGTGGGAGGGCCGGTGGCGCGTTATGCCCCACGACGTGCTCCCCGATTGGCTGAAGGACAACGACTTCCTGCTTCACGGCCACAGGCCACCCATGCCTTCGTTTCGCGCCTGCTTCAAGAGCATCTTCAGAATCCACACGGAGACCGGAAACATCTGGACTCACCTGCTAGGTAGGACACACACATGTACACACATATGTACACACACTGCTACATAAGTAACACTGATCCAAACACATGTAAATGCATCTCTAACTGCATCAAATTCAATAAACCTTGGCTTAACATTTAATTACTTTAACCACACTACATACACACACACACACACACGACCGTCACGACTGGAATATTTAAAGTTACGAGAATAGAACTTAATTTTAGTTTTTCTGTGTCTATTTCCAGCTAATCTTCACATTAACGTGTTAGGAAACAGACTCTTGTGAATAATGATACCCTCTATTTGCTGTTAATAAGCAGCGTTGTGTCAAAATTTAAGCTGAGGTGGTTTATGTGCAAGTGAGTCGGGGGTCCAGTATATATTATTTTTGACTTCTCAATAAGCTTATTTCAATGTGATGGATTTTAGTTTTTTTGTGTTTTGTTTTCAGTCCCATTTGAAAACATCTGGTCTCCTGACTTGGAAACAACATGGCCAATATTTATGTTCTATGCTACCACCTAGTGTTGCACAAGGGTTACTGCAGTCAAATGTTTCTCCGTCTTTTGAGTGTGATTTGTAAAAATGACTGAAACATGTGGATGGAAAAACAAAGTGATTTTTGCAGCAGTTGTTCATCATGATTGATTTAATCTCTCTGTCCCTGCAGGCTGTTTGTTTTTCCTCTTTCTTGGTCTGATGTACATGTTCAGTCCCAACAAGTCGTTCGTGGCTCCCGTCCAGGAGAAGGTGGTGATCGGGGTGTTCTTCCTGGGAGCCATCCTCTGCCTCTCCTTCTCCTGGCTCTTCCACACAGTCTACTGCCACTCTGAGGGCGTCTCCAGAGTCTTCTCCAAGTAAGACACACCCACTGCAAACTCACCGTGTGTCAACTCATCGTGTTAAATAGGAAACTCACAGCAACATGTTGTCTGTGTGTTTTTCCCTCTCCAGGCTGGACTACAGTGGGATCGCCTTCCTGATCATGGGCTCCTTTGTTCCCTGGTTGTATTACTCCTTCTACTGCTCCCCCCAGCCTCGTTTCATCTACCTGATCGTGGTGTGTATACTGGGACTGTCGGCCATCACTGTCTCCCAATGTGACTTCTTTGCCACACCACAGTACAGAGGAGTCAGAGCAGGTAGAGTGAGAATGCTTCATGATCAATTCAGTTATTATTGGTGTTTATTATTTTTGGCTGCTTATGTTTGCTTTGGTTTTCTGGTCCCAAACTTGACTCTGCCTCCCTCTCTCTGTCTCTCTCTCTCTCTGTGTGTAGGAGTGTTTGTGGGTTTGGGTCTGAGCGGTGTGGTTCCCACCCTACACTTTGTGATCACCGAGGGTCTGATCAAAGCGACCACCATGGGTCAAATGGGTTGGCTGCTGCTGATGGCGACGCTCTACATCACCGGAGCCTGTTTGTACGCCGCTCGCATCCCAGAGCGGTTCTTCCCCGGCAAGTGTGACATATGGGTGAGTCCTGGATAAACTCACACACACAGAAGAAATAAGCCATTGTTTCCTGTCTGTGATTCTTCTTCTATCTTTATGTGACTCTGTTTCTCTAACACACGATACTTTGACTCTCTCCCATAGTTCCACTCCCACCAGTTGTTCCACATCTTGGTCGTTGCCGGGGCTTTCGTCCATTTCCACGGCGTCTCCAACCTGCAAGAGTTTCGCCACAAAGCGGGTGGAGGCTGTGCCGCGGATGGCACTCTCTAAAAACACACGCACCTACACACACACACTGACTCACCCGTTCTCTCACACGTATTTTTAACTGGGAGGCACCGGTTCTACTAACACGCACAGAATTACACGCACACACACACACACACACAAGCTTCTCAAACACGTGCTAAGACATGCACACACGTGCTCTCTCACCAAACTGAAGACCAGTGTGGCTTGTCCGGTGTGTGTCGGTGTGCGTAATAGACAGGATGAGCTCCTAGGGGGCGCTATTAAAGCTGATCGAGGAGGGGTTTTGTTCTATTACCGTTCCTCTGTCAGCCCGTTCCATTCCTCACCTCATCAGGCTATATTGCTTTGACTTCCAAGATGGTGCGTTTTGTTGAACTGTTTCTGAGGCTCTTTTCTTTCCTGGAAGGATTCTCCGTTTGTTTAGGGGATGAGACGTTCGGAGCCTCTTCTGTTTTCTGATGTTTAGTTTGAAGAGGAGGCAGATACAAATACATTGTGGGGTGTTTTGTGCAGAATGCTGTTTCCCGAGTCACATTTTGGAAAAAGGAATTGAGCTGGATTTCTTCCATGATTGTTGAGGTTGCAGGGGGTTGGGGGTATCCATGTGGGCGGGGGGGTTAACAGTCACTTTTAAAAGCAAAAAAAAAAGAGCCCTTTTCCATGTAAATAAGATTTCTAAATTTTGGGTTATAGATTTTTTATGAAATATATATGAAAAAATAACAAAAAATTATGGAATGTGATGGCGAGAGTGATGTTAGATGATAAATCAAAAAAAAAAATGGAGGAAAAGAGGTGTTTTATCTCCAACGTGTTCTGAGGGTGAGGTGCAGTGGAGTGAATCATATCTTCTGTCAGTGGAGGGAAGTGCTTCAGAGAGTTTCATTTAGTCTGTATATGCAAGGATGAGCGGCAGAGACGACGAGGAAATATGAGGCACGACACCTGAGTATCGGCAAATAAGACGCGGACTCCAGATTCCCTATCCCGACCCAAAAACCTTTAGATGTAAACGAGGAGATCTACCTCGTCCAACCTGCGCCCGTGTGTTTTATAAGCATCGCAGCAGCGTTCTCTAATCAGACCTCATGAATAAAAGGTTCCCGTGTGCTTGAAACCAAAAATAAAGTCCAAACTATGAAACCTAAAAAGCGTCACCTTGATGTGTAGCCATGTTCATTTGTCTTATTCCTGTAAATTGTCATTTATTGTATATCTAAAGTTAAAACAAAATTTCTATTCCACCGATATAAGTTTATTGTTTTTTAGGACATGCCCTGAAAAGACGTCACGGATAACGAAGACGTTTTTATAAACTGAGTCATTATTCGTACAGATGCAGTTCATCGTAGTTCTCCTCATGACACTCGGATTCACCTCTGCACAGAAAAAGGATTATCTGTCTGGAAAAATGATTTTTCCCTCTGACTGGATTGTATTTTAATTTATCCACTGCTGCTTTTGCTATTATTATCACAAACATTAATTTCATTTTTTGTTCTTTTCTCTTTGACCTTTTTTTTTTTTGCATCTGTCATTATTGCTCACCTGGAGAACATCTGTCTCTCAAGCTAAAAAATTGTCCCCCAAAAAGTTCTGACAACGTTGTCAAACTGACCATAACTACTACAAGGACACAGATCCTTCATGTGGAGGTTAACACTGACCTTGTGGCACATGCACAATGGAAACACTTACATTCTGGGCCTGGTTTTATTTAATTGTGTGAACTTAAGCATTTTAAATGATCAACATCTCTTCTTTGTGTCACACTTTTGCTTTTCAGAACAAAAAGAAAATTATTATTTTCATCTTGTTTTAGTCTTTATTCTTTCTTTTTCTCATTTCCTGTTTTTCTTTTTATCTAGTTTATATTAATTTATTTGTCTTGGGGAGCGTGTATGTCTGTTGAAGCACACGTTCCGTTCTGATGGGAGTGTCTGATTGCAATGGACCTTTATATCTGCTGTATTGTTCTAATAAAAAGGTTTTTTGAATCTGTCATGTGTTCTAGTAGTGATTACTATGTGCACAAAATACATTAGCAAATTTTTAAGCAGCTAAGATAGGAAAGTAATGTGTCTGTTTAGTTACAGGTCAGCCTTCAGTGCTCTTCTATGCAGAAGTACAGGCTTATTTATATTTTCTTAGGTTTCTTATAGATAAGACAGATGATGAAACCCTATATATAGATGTCTTCTTTTCTAGATTTTGCCTAAAACGGTTAACTGCCCTGTTTTCCTTTTCTAGATTTCGAATGAATCACTTGGCTGCTGTGTTTTCCTTTCTAGATTTTGCCAAAAACACTTAACTTTCCTATTTTGTTTTTCTAGATTTTGCCGTACTTGTTTTGCTGCTTTCTATATTTTCTAGATTTTGCCTGAAAACCGTAACTGTTGTGTGGTCTTTTATAGATTCTTTCTGAGCCGTTAAATTGCTGCGTTTTCTTTTCTAGATTTTTGTTGCCACCCTTAATGCCATGGTCTCCTTTCCTAGATACTGGGCAGCACAATTTATTACTACATTTTACATTTAAACAATCTCAACAAAGATTAACAACTAAACAGCTTAACTGTCTCTGGTTCAGTGAAGTAAACCACGTAGTATCTGGACTTACTACTATAAAGATGGAAGAAGCAGCGCAGGGATTAAATAAGTCTACTGTCAGTGCGACACAAAGTGTGCATGTTTCATGATTTGATTTTTTTTAACTGAAAGACAAGAATCATTAGTGAGTCAACAACTGTTTCTTTTATTTTTCTTATAAAAAAAAAAATGTAGACCTTATGGACAGAACGGTTCACAAAAAAAATCTTCTGTTCGGGTAAACAGAATCACAACAGTTTTTTTTTTTTAACCTAGATTCCTTTCATACATACAAGTCAAACTTCTTTGTTCCTTAAAAAGCTGGCAAAACATGTATCGTTTCAACATGCGTGAGGGACAAACAATCTTAAAGGAAAAAGTGAGAGAACAAAGAGCGAAAGGTCAAAAAGAAAACAAAAATACAACTTGAAGAATTTCCAAAGGGAAACAGTTTTTAAAGCATAACGCTGCAAATACATTCTTTCTTTTTCCCCAGAGAATAAGAAAAACAAACAATAAGCACTTTGGTCTTCCTCCTCAAACACACCGAAGATAACTATGCTAGCATTGTAACGAGTGATGCTGAGGCAATAACTTACGTCAGCATTTAAATCACGTGAGATATTTTCTGCGAGCATGAGAACTTCACGTACCATGTAGAATGAACTTCAAGAGCGATGTGAATATTTAGATCGCAGCTAGCATTCGCTTGAACAGCAAATGCAAACTGTGTCAAGCAGGTGAGGTACAAAACAAATCTCTGACATTGAGTGGAGATGAAACTTATTTTTCTTCCATTTAAAATCTGTTTTGTTTTTCCCAAAGTGCATTTCTTCAATCACGCTCATGTATTTACTGCAAGGGGAGGAGCCTATGACGGGCAGAGGATGAGCCGTCTCATGCTAATGAACATGTAGCTCTGGGAGTTTGACAGCAAATGTGAATTTCCCATTTTAATTTAAGAAATAATCAAATTGACGGAGAGACAAACAAAACAGATTGTCCCAAAATGTTGAGAGCAGACGGAATAAGTTCTCGAGCTGAAACTCTTCGTGACGTTTTCATTTTTCATCATTTGTCAATAAAAGTGAGAAATTACAGTAAAAAGGCATCAGCCAAAACAAAAATTATTTTGTAAAGAGCCAAGTTTCAATATTTGAATCAACAGGCTTGTTATTCCGATTATATTTTTATATTTTGCAATATAATTTCTCATTGTAGAACAGTGGATGTCCACAAATCAGTCACTTGAGAAAAATAATCTGGGGAACAGGCAGCTGATAATAGTCTATATAAAATAAAAACCTCAAATTTAAGTCAGGAAGTTAATATGCAGCGGTAGGATCAATCTGAGCAGGAGTAAAAAAAAAAAAGAAGCTTGAGGTAAACAACCGTCAAACTCCCCTTAAGAAGCTGTTTGGAAGCTCGTCCATTACCTGCATATTGTACCAAACTGTGTAGGAAAATAACCTGAACTACATCAGATCAGTTATCACCTTCATATGATGCTGGAAATACTGTCCAAGGAAAAAAGTAAACAAATACAAAAGGGTATTTGATTGGATTTAACTTGCTGCAGTGAAGAGACCTTCAGCAAACCCTCGACTGTGTTAATACGTGCTCCACTCTAACTCCAGAGTCAATGTCACATGCTGTTATTTCCATTAACTGGATGATTGTGTCTTTGCGGTGCCAATTTTCTCTGGTAAGTCAGCAAACAAAAAAAACAAAAAAACTTAACCTACCGAACAACTCTGTTAACATCCACTGGACTATGCTTTGAAATCCGGGAGCTGGTTTAAACAGTGAACAGATAGACAGTTGTAGAGAAACAGCTGCAGAGGAAATTAAAAAAACTGACAATTCTTACATTCTTCTGTCAGAATACCAGGTGTTAAATTTGTAGTTCAGGATAATTATAAGTAACTTTAATTGTAGTTTGATCTTGGTACACACTGAGGTTTTATTTACCACATCGGTTGTCGTCTGAGAGATTGTACGTGTATTTCAACTTTAGACAGTCAACTGAGAAGAAAACCACTGGACTAGTATTTTTAAAAAAACGGATTTTAAGGTCAAAACAGAGCTTCGAGTTTCGCTTTGAAACTCACTCAACATAAATAACTTTCAGCAAATAAAACACAAAAAATGACAATACAAAGACTTTCGCCCGTTCGGCAGTTCAAAACTTAACCTTCAAATTTGCAAATAGGCTGAAATGAAAACTGCAGCGGGGGACCTAAACTATCACAATAATAATAATTTATGCTTATAATACTTTGTGTTGACAGGTAAAATAATATAGCATCGTTTTGTGCGGTAAAAACACAAAAAAATGGAAACAAACTAGAATTCAAAGAAACCCTAAGTAAAAACACTGAGTGGGTAAATAAATAGTTTGTGAATTGCACAAAGTGAGAACGTTGACGGTCAGAGCTCCGATATGTTGAGACCGACGCTCGGTCTTTCAGTCAGTGACGTCGACCCTCCTCCTCGTCTCTCTGTCACGATTTGATCTTCCACAGCTGTCGACACAAACAAACAAGCAAACAAACAAACAAACAAGCTGCTGTTAGGCTTCATACGACAAACATGATGTGATAAAGCCATAAAAACAGTTTGTAAGAATTAACTACAAACGCTGAATGAAGACTAAAACTAAATCCAGAGAGTACATATAAGAACTTTTAATACTGTGAGGTAATCCAATAGTTTAATTACTATGTTAATTCTGCCTATTTTCATAATGAGAGAATACTACAGGTAAGGTTTGTGTACAAGTGTCACGATTGGCTGGTTGCTCAAACAGACCAGTGTCCAGCCAATCACATAACTGGCTCAACTGTGTGATTGACAACAATTTCCATTTGTAAATTATTGATAATTGTTGCTTGAATTTCTCTAAGCGTGAGCCGTCATTTCTAGAATATTTACGAATTAAAACTTTCATTGGAACATGGGGGCAAGTTTCTATTCCTATCAAATGAGAAAGTGTCCAGCAGAGGGCGCTCACTATCAGTTAAGTGTTTGAAAGAATGGTTTATCGTGTCAAATTCGGTGGATTTGTGTGAAAAGCCCTGACATTGGATTCCTGAATCCCTGTATTTCACTGGTCATGTGTCTTCATGGGTGGAACTAGTGTGTCTGTGTAGGACAGTGAGCACACTGACCTTCAGGTTAAATCCTAACAGGTCCGAGATGACCCCTGACACGGCCGACAGGATGACCACCTGCGTGATGTTGTAGAGCAGAGGGTTCATGGTCAACCCGTACAACCTGAACGGAGTATCCAGCTCCTGCACACAGACACCAGTTAGGTTATTAAACATTTATGATTTAGATGTTTTGCAGAAGTGTCTTAGTAAAGTTACGAGTCTCTTCACCTTGAGTAGTTTAGTCGCCAGCTTTAACACGTTGTTGACCAGAGTCAGCTCCTCTTTCTTGTTTGGCTTCTTCTCCATCTTCAGGTACAGGTTGATCTTTCAAATGGAACCATGTTTAAAACACGTGTCTCTTCTGTGTGTTCATGTGTGTGTGTTTTCTCTGTGTGTGTGTTGGTACCTGTTCAGTGAGCAGGATGGAGGTGTTGCTGTACTTCTTGCTGGTCTCGGAGCCCAGCGTGACGAACCGGAGCAGGAACAGAGACAGACTGGAGCACCAGATCACCAGCTCCCAGTTGTAGTGACACTCCAGGAACGTCTCGTGGACGTGGAGCAACTGACCACAGAGAGATTAATGTTATTCAGTCCTTAGACAAACTTAGAGCCATTATCTTAAGCTCCAGTCTACATCAACACTGAAGCTGAACACATTTGACTTGAATGTGCACTGAAATCCAGATACTGCCTCTAGTGGTCAGGAAGAACTCACAGAAACAGTGTTGCACTTTGAGGTTTGTCGTTAAATAATGCGATAAGCTCATAAATATAAACCAAGCGCTGGTAAGCTTAATATTAAAATGTTGATATAATCAGCTGCAGTATGAGTTACATACCTGAGCACAGCAGATGAAGACGACAGACAGAGTGAGCAGGAAGGCTGAGGACACGATCACGTCCACGGAGCGCTGAGGACCCCGTCTCTGCACAGAGAGTCACTCACTGTGTGAATACTGAACTCAAATCACCAAGTACAGCTACTGACCCTCTCATTGGAGATGTGCTGTGGTACCTTGAGGTATGAGCGCAGCGACAGCCACATCTTGATGTTCTGAACTTTCTTCAGCCTGAAATGAGGGACCTCGGACTTCCTGGCTCTGCGGGCCGACGTCAGGTGACCGAACAGCTTGGCGAACAGGAGCCTCTGAAACAACAAGTTGAGGGTTCAGACTCAAGAATCGATCTCGGCTCTTTGGTTGAGCTGCAGATTTAAAATGTGATGATCTCACCTGTTTGTAGGTCCTCTCTGCTACGCTGAGCAGGAAGAAGAAGAGCCACGTGAGGCACACACGCACCAGGAAGCTCAGCGTGACCATGGTGATGACCATGGCGTCTGATCCAGACCCGCCCCCCAGGGCCACGGACAGAAGCTCATTGGCTGAGAGCGTGGTCAGCTGATCAAAGTCTCGGTACTGAGCCAGCCTGCAGGAGAGGACAAACACTGACGTGAGTAACGCGTTTGTGTTTCTCTTTCCTTTTTATAACTGATCAAATAATGAAAATAAGTAATCTGTAGTAGCTAAATCAAAATGATTTAGCTACTAGGAGTTATTTAATGTTTTGTCATATTAACCTGTATGCAAACGGTGTGAGTCCAAGTGTCACTGAGACCAGGTTCCCAAACACCTGGTAACCGATACCAGGAGTGTAGAGATTCACCTGTGGAGAAGAATCAGAAACAATGTGATTAATGTCCATATGTTTTTAATCCTTCTCTTCCTCAGTTTTCCGATGTGATAACAGAATTTGTACTTGTAGGAAATAGTCTCTTTGAAATCAGAGTCCTCATCACTCACCTTGTTCATGATCATGCCGCTGATCTCCAGGACGGACATGTCGGCCTTCTTACAGTCGTTTCCCTCCCACACTATAGCACTCACTCTCTCCAGGCCGGGGTTGGTGCTGTGCAGCCACGGAACGTGACCCTAAAGAGAAACACACACACACACACACACACACACACACAACTTCAGTCAGCAGATTAACATTTAATTATCTAACATTTAAATATGATCTAAAGTAACTCAGTAGACAATGAAGTCCGATATCTAACAGAAGACAGAATGTGAAGTTCACAGACCTGATGGAAAGGGTCGTCTCTGTATTCCTTCTTAGCAGGAGAGCACACGGGTGTTCCTCCTTCTCCCTCTGTACACACACCAGCCACAGAGTGTTACTTTCAATGCACATTTCTATGAGCACATTAAATGAGCAACTCGTTTTCTCTCTGCAGGTGTTTTCCTCTGACCTGTTTCTGATGTACACGAGGATCTGCACTCGGCACAGTGCAGGAAGTCCTCCCACATCAGGTCCTCCGTCTCCGACTCGTGACGAGTGCTCTCCGAGTCCTGAGTC
The DNA here is from genome assembly GCF_949316205.1 of Platichthys flesus. NCBI lineage: Eukaryota > Metazoa > Chordata > Actinopteri > Pleuronectiformes > Pleuronectidae > Platichthys > Platichthys flesus. Next base: position 10,505,171 of record NC_084967.1, on the reverse strand, counting down.
CTCAGACTGGAACATCTGGAGCTGCAGCTGGTGCCGGACTTGGGGACGTCCTGCCACAAGACGAGACAGATGTTGTCTTAACGTCCCTTTCTCATTTGACAAAATATGAAATAAACTGATTTGAAAGGTTTACATGTTGTGTGTGTGTGTTTACCTCCACAGCGTAGTGTTTCTTGTAGTGGTGAGTGCTCTTGCGGTTTCTGAGCGTACAGTCACTGTTCATTCTTTCAACCCCCCTGCGGAGGGCGCTGTAGGAGGCTTCAGGGTCCTCCTCGCTGGACGCCTCATCTGATGCTGGCTCCTGTAACACACAACACATCAGCCAAAGACAGGAGGTCCCCGGTCGTCCAGACCTAAATCTATTCATCAACAGTAAACTCACCTTGATGCCGCTGGGCAGCATCAGACCCGCGGGGCGAGCTGCGTGAGGCGGCTGGACGAGAGTGGTCCAGCACGGCTCGTCTGCCCTGTTCAACAAATCACATCGCTGCTCGTGGAGCTGAAGCCCCTCCTCGCTGCTGCGATTGGTCACACGACCGTCCAGCGACACGTAGCCGTTATCCGTCTCGGTAGATTTGTCAATGGAGAGCTTGGACTTCTTAGATCTTTAGGAGGACATGAAGGGAGGAGAAGATAAAACGAATAGAGAGGTAGATGAAGGAACACGCTCGGATTTGAGGGAGTGCAGAGTCACAGGAGCCGAGTCTCAGAAGCAACATGCAGTGGAGCGGGATGCATTCAACACTATGGAACATTCATTCAAAATGAACAACGAGACACTGAGTAAATTAAAGAATTAGCAAACATGCAAAACCTGATAAATTAGTAACTCAGGTGCAGTCTGACTTTTTCTGACGAAATAAAGTTTAAATAAAAAAAAAAGAAGGAAGAGAGTGAGTGAATCGGTGGTTTGGTAAATGGACGACAGAAGAAAAGGAACTGACGGAGGAGTAGTTGTCTTCAACTCAGCTCGGAAGTGAGTGTGACAGACGATCAATGAATGGAATGAATGAAGAGACCGAATCAGGAGTTGGTTTGGAGGCTGAACATGTTCCACACTGTTGCTGGAAGCGGATCAGAGCAGAAGCACATGGGGAAGCAGCAGATGGTCACGTGTCTCTGGAAGAGTTCAGTCGTTTCGTTTGATGACTCATCTCTGAAACTAACTGTTGATTTATTGGTATCAATTTTCAATTTAAGAGTCATGACCCCTTCTGCTTCTTTCAAATATAGCTTGTCCAGCATTTATATTTAAATTAGCTGCAAAGTCTCCTTGTTCCCACTTAAGATGGAGATGTTGCTTTTGTTAATCTTTCGATTCGAAAAGAATCAACTGGCAGGTCAAGACATTTTCTCTTCTTATCAAATGTTAAAGACTATTTACATTTGGTGAGCAGGTCAATCATTTAATCCATCTCCAGGAGGATAGAAGTTCACAGTGCGATAGGAGAGGAGGTGACGTTGCAGCTTAAGAAGCTCCGGCTAGATCTGAGTCAGGGCAGGGATTCAGGCTTTTATTTTGAAAACCCAAAATTTAATTTTTAGAGTTTGAATACATTATTTGCGTGTACATATATTGACTCGGTCTTTTAGGATTTAGGGCCAATATTCCTCTTGAAGATTTTGAGCCTGAAGCCCGACCCCGCCCATTGTATATCGTCGTGTAGGAAGACGGGAAACGAGAGATACACACCCAGCTTTACAGATATCATGCCAGAAATCTTGGAAGAGAGTGCCCAGGCTGTATGTTGGGCTGCTGGCTGAGTGGCAGTGTGGCGCCCCCTCCTGTGTGTTATCGGTAGTGCTAGAACCATCGCCTTCCCTATGCACCTCCATCTGAGATGCCTTCCTCAACTTCCTTCAGTGTGGAAAGAGTAGAGGGTGGAGAGAGACTTAGAGCGGACGTGGACACTGAGGAGCTACAGCACCGTGTCCGCAGGGAACCAGCTCGTCCCAGTAATAATATATCTTTAGTCCTCCCTGCACCGAGTGCTAATAGCTCAACTTTAACAAACTGAACAGAGCAGTGTGAGATCCTGGGACCCGCTGGACACGGAGGCTGGTACTGTTAAAGGCTTATTCCAACAAAATCTGCATTTTGGTTTTTATTCTGCAAAAATAGACATTTTCATTAAAGGTCAAATATAATAGCTTCATGGTTTTATATTTTCCAAACATTATTAGGTAAACATGGGCCAAGACTTGTTTATTTATTAAATGATAAAATTACAAAAAGTTGAAAGTCTATTATTCAGGATAAAACACAAGTTTTATTTTTGCCACATGTCAAAATGTAACAGACAGAGGGGAGATAACTTTTAGTTTTTTTATTATTTAAAGGCAGGAGGAAACCAGTTATTCTGGAATGGTTTTCAACTGGTCAGAGACATATACAATAACTGGTTTTGATTCATGAGATCAAAATAGCTTATTTGAGAAACAGGTGGTCAGCCAGGTTATTTTCTTAAAAACGAATTGGAAAGGATCTAGTGGAAAATGTAAAGAGTGAAAATTGGGATTGTAAATGTGATTCCTGCCCAGAAACGGATTTGTCCATGAGATGAAACGTCTTAAACAGCTGAACGAGTAAAATAGACAGATACAGAGAAACATTCAGAGGAACAGAATCAACTTTGTGTGAAATAAACTTGGTAACTCATAATCAAGAAATAATCCTGAATGGAAGGAGAACAACTAAAACCTCCCATCGTCCAATTTTCTTCCCTGAAAATTGCCTTTCGCGTTTTCTCAGAAAAAGCAGCCGCACACTGACAAGCTTCAAACCAACAAAAACACAACCTGCAAATCTCAACACTACAAAAACACACAAAGTAAAAAAACAAACTACTTTCTACTTTCACACGGTGAATCACTTTCTTCTTTATCAGGGAGAAGTTTCAGCTGTGGGTCAAATGGAGTGTGAAGTCGTTGATTTGACTGAAACCTTCTCCGTGATAAACTCATTTAGATTTTGAGTGGGAGAAGCTGACGGAGGAGTCGGCAGACAGCAAACGACAAAGACAACAAAACACTGTTTCCACACCTTTCCTCCTCCACTCTCTGTCTCATGCTGCATTATCTTCAACCCCCCCTTGCTCTCTCTCTTCTTGTGTCTCCCTTCTCTCTGTGTGCAGTGTCCTCTGTCTCCTACATGACTCATCTGTTACTCCCTCTCTCTATATTGTCGTCTTCTTTGCTTCACCTGTAGCTTCCCTCCCTCTCTCCCTCGCTTTAAATCCTCATTTGCTTGCCCTCCCCTCCTCTACCTTCCTTTCCTCATCAGTATTACCTCTTTTCTTCCCCCAGTGCGTACCTGCGTCTCTTCCCTCCGCTGCTGGAGGCGGGCTTCGGCGTCCTGGTGGAGACGATCTGACAGTGGACGGTGCCGAGCAGCAACATGAGCCAGATGGCTCCGAACACCTCAGTGGTCGGTATCCCATGAGGCTGAGGGATGGACACGTACAGGGCTGCTGCTGCCACTGTCGGAGAGAGAGACACGTGTTGTTACATCTTTATCAACAGCAAATAAACAAAGACGTCCATGTTGGTGTCTGTACACAGATTTGTACCCAAAAATATCCATAGTATGCAAGATAATGGAAAAACTACTAAATATATTTCCAGGAAACCTGATAGTGGGATGGGACTCGGTCCATTCTCTTTTATAATTCTGTGAGATAGGGACCACGGCAATATTTGTTTCTTGTGTGAAAGTAAGAAACAGACATAATCATCTCTTAATAGACTTACGTTGCAGTACATAAAGAGCCAACAGTAAAAGATAAATGGCTCTGGACGTGACCTGGATCCACCAGCGGTAAAAGAACGGGAAGAAGACGACCCGGACGATGCCCTTCCTGGTCAGCGACGTCCACGGGCTCTCGGGTTTGGCCTTGGCAAACGCCGACCCTGGGGAGGAGGAGATTAAAAACACACAATCGGTTTAATGAGAAATGGTAATTAAGGTCAACGACTCTGTGGTGAAAAGAAAACTCATCAAGTAATTCATCCTGGAGTCCCAATGGAGCCGTGCGTTCTCTTTTCATCTTTTACTTCCTCCTTCTCTGATTGTCTAACCCTTTTGTGTTTTTTATCTCTGGATCTTTCTCCACATCCATCTCATCTACTCTCTTCCTTCATTTCTTTGTTGACCATCTCTTTCTTCCTGTGCAATGAAATAACAATGAGGCGGAATTTGACTGATCCGATGAATAATTGAACGTGTGATGAATATGAGACTGAGAGACGAAGAGATGAGAGCTGAGATAGAGGGATGAAGACGGAGGAGGCAGAGATGAAGAGGGACAGGAGGTTGGCACGGCAACACCGGCATCTCAGGTTCATGTGTGTTATGTTAATGTGATGTTGTGAGATGATTTTAGCTTCAGCGGGGGTTGTGATTGTCCTGATAGATACAGAAACACACACAGTAGAGCAACTTTTCTCACCTCTGACCAAGTCCACGTCGATAAGATCGGGTTTGACATGTCCCGTCTTCTTTGGCTTGTTCCTCAAGCCCTGAAGGGGGAGACAGAGAGTCAGAGTTAATGACAGACAAAATAAAATGATTATCTCTCAGTCTTCACACACACACACACACACACACACACACACACACACACACACACACACACACACACACACACACACACACACACACACACACACACACACACACACACACACACACACACACACACACACACACACACACACACACACACACACACACACACACACACACACACACACACACACACACACACACACACACACACACACACACACACACACCTTCTCGCCATCTTGAACATCAAGTCTCCACAAGGGAATAAAACAAGCCTACACAAGTCTACATTAATTCTACTGCAGCAGGCTTCTTGTGCACTTTGTAAGAACACACACATTCATTAAGTGTTTGAGGAGACACACGGTGCACTCACACAGCTACTGGCTCTACTCGCTATTAAACAGCAGATTTACTAACAGATCAATCTCTATGTTTTCGCCCCGAGCTCATCACTGTGACGGACTGATTCCGTCTGAATGTTTGACTTTAGTTTACGTGTGTGGATGAATTCACATGAAAAAGGACGAAACCTCCAGCTTTCCCTTCATCCCAGTGAGGTTCACATTTATAGCTCCCCTGTGGCACGCTGACTTCCTGTGGCTGCCACTCACTTCCTCCTCTGACGCACTCGCTATATATGACAGTGTGCAAGGAGAGAAACTGCTCAGTCAGCTGTGATGACGAACTAAAATGTTACCAGTGACTATAAATGATGGAAATCAAATGTGTAGGGTGTGATGAGAGCCTCTTTGTGAGTGAATACAAATAAACATTGTTTTATTAGTGTGTGTTTTAAACCACTTTGATGTATAAAGTATGTGGCCGCTCATATTTTCACCTTTACTTTGTTCTTCATCATCATTGATCTCTTAAGAAGAAAACACCATCAATCCAGAGAGTGGATACGTAAACTTTACAAAGCCTGAATCAGAGACGAAATCATAATCATAACAAACACTTTCAAAGCTTTTAAAGCTCACGTTTTAAGTGTGTGTGAGTCACGTTGAATAAAGTGCAGATGAAACACACTTAAATGAGACGCCCTCATGCTAGTGTTTACATTCAGACCAGTCAAGTATTCCCTTATCACTCACTGGTCTTATACTGAGGCTGGATGGAGGCTTTTATCTGTGAACTGCATGACCAATGAGCTGATACGCTGTGTCTGTGTGTGTGTGTGTGACGATCGATAGCTTCCTCCTGGCAGTAGATTTACAACAGCAGTAAAGTCTGTTTCTCCTTTTCTCTTATCTCGGCTCTATCCATCATGGTATCTGAATAAACTAGTTTTTCCTGCAGTTACACGTTACGTTACCATGTCAAACGACAACCTGTATGAATTCCAAAGAGATTCCAAAGAGATAAGGTTTGTTTTATTTTCTGCTCCATTTTTTCCTCACTAAAACCTAGACGAATAAGCTGTAGTTTTCGGTTTGCACCAGCAGATGGAGACTGGTTTTCCTCTTACGCGTTATATATTGATGATTTAGTCAATATGGGTTATTTGTGGTATTTTTAAAATAGCGAGATTGACAATGAACCCAAGTGTGAACTTTTCTGGAGAAGCCAGACTGATAGCTTTATTCACACGATGGAATTAAAGTGTCTTATCTGTTTTTGCAAAGTCAGTTCAGATCAGAAGGATAAAAACTAACTGTAAATAACTTCACTGTAAACAACTCTGTTATTAGATACCAATGATACTTATACAAACTGTGTGCAGTGTAATTTGCAGACGTACAAATCTACAAAGAAGAACAGTAAACACCAGCTCCTACTCCTGAGATCTCTTTCTGTTTTTATGAGCCCATAAACAGGGTAGTTAACACTTCATAGATGTGAAGAGAGCGAGAGATAGAGAGGCAAAGAAAGAGAGAACTAGATAAATGGAACAGTTTGTCCAACTGGGGACAAAAGCTGTGACCCTATTTTAGAAAAAGATGATGGGAGTTGAGGAAAAGTGTGTGAGTGAGAGTGCGTGTGTGGACTTTGAGCTCATTAAAGAGAGAGTCTCTCAGCTCTGTTTACAGGACATGAGGTGAAGAACGAGGAACAGACGGAGATGGAAGCGGAGTTGAAACCTCTTGTTGCCAAAGCAACAATCTTAGATGTAAACTCAGTTTTTATATCTCCTGTCAGTGTGCGTAACTTTAAAATGACATCCTGCCCTGAAGATACTATCTGAAGCTTCACCTCATAAACCCTGGATGTAAGAGAAGCTCCCCAAGTTTTTTTAGAAGGGATCGAGGAGGATGACCTCTTGAAGGGTCGGAGGTGAAGAGGCTTTAATCACGACTGAGGACTAGTAGGGAATCGCTTCGAGGCACACACACACACACACACACACACACACACACACACACACACACACACACACACACACACACACACACACACACACACACACACACACACACACACACACACACACACACACACACACACACACACACACACACACACACACACACACACACACACACACACACACACACACACACACACACACACACACACAAAAAGAGGTCAACCACTAAATTCCCAGAATCCAGTTAGTATCGACCTCATGGATCTCACAGGACCAGTATCCTGACTCCTCTTGTAAAATGAAGTGTGGGGATTTTAAAGGGCTGACTGAATATTTTGCAGAGGAACTCTAATTCACAAAGTCAGTTCACGTATCAGCATTCAACAAAGTAATGGGATGTAATGTGAAAGGTGTTAAATTATGTGGTTAGGTGAAATGTGACCGACAACCTCAAGTGATGTTGGGTTTAACGGAACCTCTGTGGCCCTTTCCTCTTGTCTGATTGTGCCGAGCAGCTCAAGGCTACAAAAGACGCTGCTTTATTAAATCCTCATTTACCTTGGTCCAATTGTCATGTGGATAATGTAGGTGGCAGGAGTATGTTTATATTTAAGTGAAAAGATGCGTCTCTAGTTCTGCTGCATGTATTTGGATCATTTTGAAGTTTCGGTGTTGGCACTAAACACTTCTAGAAAACACAGCTACAGTGTGAATGCGGAGTGAGGTTAACACACACACACACACACACCGACTCGACATAGCAACTGAACTGTGCGATCAAATCAACCACAGTCTAGTGATCTACAGCATGGGTGAGCAGACGTGCACTGCGGGGCGACAGGAGAGAAGACCTCCTCCCGCTGAAATACTCACCAGAGATATAAACTGCAGAGGGGAAGGAAGGGAGGAAGAAGGGATGGAGGTGGAGGTGAAGAGAGGAGAGACGGGCAGGTAACACCCAGCCAGGAAGGCAGAGAGGAAAGAGTTAAAAAAATAAAATAAAGAAAACACTGGAAAAGAACTGGCGGTTTGATGAAAGTCAATGACAACAGATAAAAAGGAAGAAGAGACAGGACGATAGAGGATAGTAAGACAAAGAAAGACAAGACGTGTTGAATAAGTAGGAAGTAAAGTCAAACAGGGAAATGAAAAATGGAGAGAGAGAGAGAAACATGGAGAAAACAAATGATGGAAACAATCCTACCTTTATTTCTCTTTGTTCCACCGATTTCTCCCAAATCTGTTGGTCATAGGCGCCAATCTGAAAAAAGAAATAAGAATTATAACTACAGAGAGAAGAGCTTCAGCAAACCGAGCAGACCAGAGGCTTCAGTTAATATACAACCTCTTGTGCACATGTCAGCTCATATTTTTGATAAGAGGAAGACGAATTAATGAACTAAACCGCAACACTTGTTTTGCAGACGCACAACAAACTGAAGTTTCCCCAAAAAACATTCAGCTCCCTGAGCAGAGATGCATTAAACAGAGCTCAGCTTCTCATATGAAGGAGCAATGAAAACAAATTAAAAGTGCTCTGTCTAAGTAGATCTACAAACTACTTCCTGTGTTAAAAAAGTACACAAGTCATCAAAACACCACATGTTTCTTACTTGAATTATTTATCAGTGTTGTTAGCAAAGAATCAAAGTGGTAGATAATGGCCCAATCAGCACAGCGTATGTTATTAACAAGGAAGTATTAGGAATATTGTTGATACTTGATAGAAGCATTTTTAAGGTCCCTGAACCTCTGAGGAGCTGCTGAGTGGATCACACTGTCATACAACACACAGCAGATTGTATGAGTCTTCTTCTCTCTTAGTCACTCTTGACCTCTGTCTCTTTTCAAAACAAAGCTCTCTAACAAGATGAACATGTCCGGAAGCCGGAATTTATCAGTGTCACACACATCGTGACAGAAGCATGCAGCAGCAGGACGTGTGGCTGTTATCAATAGTGTGAGGAGGAGAAAGTGTTTGTGACACACACACGCTCACACACTCACACACTCAGACACTCTCTTCTTTTTAAAACCAAAATATTTCAGATAAACCTCAGCTCCTACTGTTGGACATGAAGTACAAAAGGATTCTGGGAATTGAAAGTTTTAGCTGCTTTTTCAGTGTATTCATGCAAGTGAGTGTGTGTCTCTAAGGCATCGAGTCTGGGTCGCTGTATGAGCGGGCCAGTGGAAAGTCTGCATCTTTAATGAGACTTCATTAAAGATGGATAGAACGATAGAGAGAAAGGTCAAAGACAAGATAAAAACAGCACAAGGAGAGAGAGCAGGGGAGGAAGATGACTGGAGGATGGAGAGGAGCAGCTCAGGTCACATTTTTCTGTCCAAACCCACAGTTTGTGTTGCACTGTCCCAGACACATGGTTATTTCTTGTTTTGCCCCCTGTCACAAAATGAATCACATGAACAAAGCAGGCATGTTTTTATCTGAATGTCCGATCAGTCTTTAGAACAAAGTGTCTCTATGTAATGATCCTGAGCTCAAACTAATAATATCTGTACTTGTGTACACTCAAACGCACACTCTGACATACCAGAGTCAACAACCAGATACCAGTAAGAGAAGTGCGTCACACACATTTGTACTTTTACAATGCTTTGCTTTCCTTTCGAAATCTTTTTTGAACTGCAGCCTGAAGCTTTCACACCATCACAGTCCAAAAAGGAAAATTATAAAGTCACAGTTTTCAGGTGAAACCATAAGTAAATCTCATCTGAGCACAGATCTCTAACTTTCTGATAAAGTCAGAACAGCAAATGCAATTAAACTTGTTAAGGCTGACACTCTTAGGTTTGCATACTTAATTCATATTTATCCAAATGGCATGCTTCTAAATCTAGAAAAACAAGTTCTTACCGGTTTAATAATTTAAAGTAAAGCAGGAACACTGTTGACCTCACACTCTGCATTAAGGTAATGTAGAATACTCCATACTTCCATGTATTTATCTAAATAAAGTTCACATTATAATCATTAATCATAGTTAGGAGTCAAAAGTAGATCCTGAGAAACACTGTCCTATTCAGAGCACTGGAGAACATTAAATCTGACGTGTGACTGACTTACTGTGTGACATTTGGGCTGACAGCTAATTTTCCACATCACTCAACCTATTAAAAACACACAAACATACTAACACACGCCTGTATGCACACACACACATACTGGGTGGAGAGGATTCTGAGTACTAGTAGAGGACAGCCAGAGGCCAACATGACCAGGCTAAGAGCAAAGAGATAAAAGAGGATGAGGAGGAGAGGGTGAAGATAAGGAGGAAGGTGGGCATGGAAAGAGGAGTAATAACAAACACACACACACACAGCTTGTTACATCATGGAGTAGTGAGGTCAATGAGATCTGATGGAGTGGAATTAACAGCACTGTAAATCCTCTCATCTTCACACACTCATCCTTGCAACACTTCTCAAAATAAGTTAATTCTTAGGCGACAAACACAAACTTCATGTTTTCCTCCGGCCTCTCACACATCGTTTTCCTGTTCTGAATAAAAGATGACCTCAGCAGCTGCTAAGAGGGTAAAGACTCTCGGTCCTGATCAAATGACACGTGATCCTGAACGATTTCAAGGAGAAAGATCACAGGCGGACCTCGGCGATTTGAAAAGCAAATCAAGGGCAGAGTGTGCAACAGAAGGGAAGACGCTGGTGAAGCCAAGTGTGCCGCTGCGGCAGTGCTCGGGGTCACCATGGCAACGGATGGAGGGACGATCCTGGCAGAGCGAGGGAGAGCGGGATTATGTCGGCGTAGAGGGGTTATATAAGAAGAGCCTCTGCCGGTAGGGGGGTCCTTCACATGCACACAGACAGACGCTTGTTTGCAGAGAGACGGTGGTGCAGGTTGGAGCTCGTGTCTGCAGCACATAGACATACATGGGGTTTAACACATTAACACATGTCAGCTGAGAGGAGTCCTCACTGCTCCCTGATGTTGTTATTACAGATCAGCTGAGGCTCAAGTAGCATCAGGATCAAAGAGACCGAGGGAGCGTGTTGCCTTTTCAAGTACAAACCATATAATCTGCACCAGATAAGACTTATGTGACTTTAAAGCTGCTCAGATAACAGTGGATCAGATGGCTGTGTGAAATTTGAAAGGAATCATGCATAGATAAATATACCAAATAGTTCAGTCAGCCCTATGTGTTGTGCTTTTCGTCTTTAAGCTCAGTGTTTTGTTTTTTTTTTACTCCAAAACGGTTGGACCCACGATGTTTCCTAATGAGTTGACTTTTCTTTGTGCCGACCAGTTGATCAACCACACGGCTCTCCGCTCCGTGGAAACCCCCCACCCCGCCACCCCTTGTTTGTGAGAAACACCTTTTCAAATATGTCTGTCTAGGTGTGGCCAGTTTTGACACATTGATGAACCACCAGTGGAAACACAAAAGGCGTGTGTCAGAACGAGGCTGCCTTCAGTTCCATAATGATTTTAAGAACATTTTAAAAATGAAACAAGGACTGAATCAATGAATAAATCAAATCAGAAATTTCACTCCAAATCTGTCCTACTTCAACACTGATTTTGTAGAATCTTTAATTTTCACCGCCTATCAAAATCCTTAAAAGCCTGTGACTTTATTTTGAGACATTGTTTTTCAAATGAAATTCAAGATTTCAACAGAAACTTCAGACGGTGTGGTTGTCTATACAAACACCCCAATGCAAATAATAAAGACAATGCATGAGCGAAAGAACAAATACAAGGAATCCAGGTCAGACAGCTGGTTGTGGCATGAGGATTAACCCCTCTGTCGTGTTTTCACGGAACCCTGGCAACAGAGGTGTTTATGTAGAGTGTGTGTCTGCTCTATTCTCGGCTCAAACAGGTGTGTGTGCGTTTGTCTGAGAGATAGAGAGAAAGAAAGAGACAGTGTGTGTGTGTGTGTGTGTGTGTGTGTGTGTGTGTGTAACTCCTTTCAGAAGCCACTGACATATACAACATTTACCATGGTAGGGTGAGATTTTCTCCCCCACACAGTTGAACCAAGTGAGGTTCAGTGAAAAACCGTGAAGATCAGTTTAGGGCAGCAATTGTGATCCAACTAATCAATCGATTATGTCGTATAAGAAATATATAAATGATTAAAATTCTTCATGAGCGGAAACCGGAATGTCAAAAGATCAAAACCTATAAATCTTCTGTTAAACATACAAGAAAAGAAGCAGAACTATAACCAATAAAATAAAATAAAAAGATTCTGCATCTGCACAGAATTAAAGCTAAACCCAAAGCTGTGGACAGACAGAACAAGGTCTTAAGAAGAAACTCTAAGAGCCTTAAGTGAGATTTCCATGTTCAGCTGAAAAGAACATGGCAGAGAAGACGGAGCGAGAAGCACCTGCAAAATCTAACTGAGGAGCTTAACATCACGCTGCAGAAAGGAATGGACTCATGCAGGCAGCTGCAGCTGGAGTCAGCTGAGAGGAAGACGGCTCCTTATACAGGGAGGGAAACAACGGAGCAGCACTTCTTTAAATCCAAGACCCTGGAGAGGCAGAGGAATGCTTTCCTCAAAGTGAATCCCAGCGATATCACTGATAACTTGGAGGATAGAGAGGAATGCAAATGGATGCAAATGATAAGGAAAAGATCTGCAGGCTGAAAGGAAAATAAGTGAGCAAGATTGCAAAAAAATAAATCTTTAACATCTACAAGCAGCAACAAGGTTCCTGATCCCGACCGAAGCCGATATGAAACAGAGTTGTGTCTTTCCCCCGAAACTCCAGGAGCTGGAACGAAGAGATGTCAGACTATGATAAAGGGGCTCTGTATAATCTCTGGTAATTTATATGTTGTCTTCTCAACTCTGAATATAGCCATGACCTCAAACAAGTCACATACACAGACTTCTGTAAAGTCATTAACATCCTCAGATCTCGCCCCTCGTATATGAACCCTGTCACTCTGGTCTTAAAATAGGTCGCAGCTAAAACAACCGATAAGCTGATTATTATTAGTTTAACTTCTAAACCCATATCAGCTACATTCCAGCTTTGCAGATTATGGTTTCATGACACAGTGATCACAATGAGGCGGCTTTATCTCCACAGGAAGTCGTTCGCTTGGAAACAGTCAAAAACAGGGTTACACTTAAAGAAAGAAGTGTCTGTCAGATATAAACAGACACAGACTGTGTGTCTACATGTGTCTTGTGTGATAAGGGCCTGGTGGTTAGAGAAGAGGCAGCCTCTACTCTTACACTCAGTCTATTTGCAGCCTGTCTTCAGACGGCACGGTCAGAAATATCCTGTGAATCACACGGAACAATGTCTGACGACTTTTAGAAAATAAATACATTTAATCATCCATTTACAATAATGCACAAAATCAGCTTATAACATAATCTGGAATTTCTGTCGCCACTCAGATGCCATGGAAGTGAGTGCAATTTTGTTTACGGTGCTTACTTTAGTAGAAAAGAGATGAAGTGTGATAATTGCCAAGAATAATAGGACAATATTCCTAAGGGTCATATACTGTGACTGATATACAAAGTGCTTCTCAGCCTTGAAAACAAGAAAGGAAAACATGAAATTAGTTCACGCAAGACACAATTGATAATCCAGAGAACACTGAGGTAACGGGATTGGACAAGTGTCTTGACCAGCGGGTACTGGTTGTAGTGGGATGGCAACAGAAAGGTCAGAGGTCATCTCAAAGCTTCCACATCCAAAATCAAAACGCTTTGTATAATGAATGAGACTAATCCTCTGAACTCATCACAATGACATTATGCACTACATAAGACGATACACCTCACATAATGCAACAAGTGTTTTTCCAGGCCTGTCACACATGCATGCGTATATGCTCTCTTGAGGGCAGGGCTACTTGGTGTTTGCTTAATGCCAAACCTCAAAGTACCTCTCTCACGCTGGTATTTTTAGCAAAGCCGGGGCCGATCAAAACATCATATAACATGAAGCTGGTTTCACCGTCTGAGTATCGACAATCTGCCGTGAAACATGGATCCCTGCACGACAGAGATAGTAGGACTGTGGGAGATGAACGAAAAATCTTGTTGTCCTGATGACTCAAAGCGACGAAACAACAAAGCCTTGGTTGTGACGCAGAAAATCCACAAATGTGATCTTCAATACAATTTACAGTCAGGTAGTCAGTGGAAAAGGTCTTAATACGTTTAGAGACGTCAGAAGAAAGAAGCCCTGAGGGGCAGACAGAAGTGTGGAATCTTCTCCCGGAAGGATTTATTCAGTCATGACTCAGCAGTTCACATCACTGATGTGCCTCTGCCCAGACAAGCTCCTAAACCACTTTCACACAATGAACTCAAGATGCTGCACATTTCAAAACACATAATTGACGACTTAACGTCCTTAAAATGTAATCAACCATAATGAAGATGAATTTCCAAACCACAACAAAGAGACTCAGCTCGAAAATATTGCAGTGTTTAGTCAAAACCGTTAATTAACTTCTTTTGAGTCATATTTGATTCCAGTGAAAGCTTATATGTCGTCTCCACCTGCCTGGTGCCGGCCGAAGACCGAAGTGATGGATGAAACACAGATACATGGAGACAGAGGCTGCAGAGGAAAATAACAGGCCGAGTCAGAGAGGAGGCAGACGGGGCCGTAACGACAGAGAGACAGGTTTGTGAGGACACAGAGAGACGGGCAGACAGAGTGTAAGCTGAGAGCAACAAGGGGGGAGGCAGTGCAGAAGTCCAGCAGAGGATCTGATATCTGATACTATGGAACAAGAAGACACACAACACCAGTCAGCCGCTGCTAAATGAACCAGAGTCCATTTCTGAAACACTGGAGGATCAATAAAGAGTCGGAACCAATGGTTTTGTAATGGAAAATGGAAAATAAACAAATGCTTCAGTTATGATTTCCTCAGTGTGACACAGAGCTAGAAACAATACAACCCACCATTAATACATAATCAATTATTGCAGATACATTAAATGCAAATTTCACGATGTAAAAGATCCATTTCAGGTCATTAAGATAAAAAGACCAATTCATAAAAAAAATGCTTTAACTGCAACACATCTGGTAAAGAATCAATAAAAAAATATTTTTCAGAAATTCAATGTAAGCCATTTTAACCTTTACATTATGTTCCTTGCTTTAACTTTTTGTCTACTTTTTACTTTTGAGTACTATCGTAAGTTTATCATTCAGCACAACTAAAAACTGTGAGGATACACTCACAGTTTGCCAATTCAAAGTTTAAACACTATGAAAGTAGTAAATCAGGACATACTTAAATAATAAATAATCAAAGCAGATGTGTCTGAGGAGTTACTCATCTCTAGATATGTCTTACGTTCATGCATCCGCACATCCTTATAGGTTTAAACACACGACAACAAGACTCACTGATTTTAACGGCCAAAAAATGCTGCGTTAATTCAGAATTAACAAACTGCACTATCCAGTGTGAACCAAGACTGTCTACTCAAACAGTTGATATCCCAAAGACTAGATGTAATGCGAATCAAATACATTCAGCTTTTGAATCTGATATAACCCTTTTATATTTTTAAAAGGTTAGATTCTTTTTTTTTCATAGAGCTGCAACAAAGGCAAAACGAAAAGAGCATATTCAAGAAAATGAGCAGCATCTTACCTTTTTCTGGTACCACACCACAGCATCTTTTACTTTGGAAGCCATTTACATTTCCCTTCTCCCGGTCTAGGGCATCTTAGACTGAGAACAGAAAACACACAGCGAGAGGGAGAGGGAGAGCCAGAGAGAGAGAGAGAGGAGGGAGGGAGAGAGAGAGCAGTGTCAGTGACTGAGTAATGAGGCGGGAGCGAGGAGGACTTACGCCTATATACCTGGTAGGCAGGTGTGTCCTGACGACTCACAAAACGAGAAACAAACAGGAAGAAACACTAACACACACATTTATTATGATGTGAGTGTAGGCGTTCACTCAGTCTTTCCTTAAACATAACACACCCCCTCACTCCTAAAAAAAACAGACTTTACTTCTCTGATTGGTGGAGTTCGAGCTGGATGTTCCCACTGATTCATCACGCGACTCACACAGACATAACAGTGTCCAGTCATTGGTGACAACATAAAACTAATAAAACCTCCTTAGTGTCGCTCCTGAAAGACTCACGGCTGTGTCTAAAACGAGTGCAGCAGTATTAAAACGTGTGAGAGCATGTGCAGACTATTGATGTGAGGTGTATCGGATGATTGATGACTCACTTTATAACCTGGATACTTGTGCTGGGAAATGATCATTAGCAAACGGCTTAAGAGAAACACTGATTAAAAAAGTTTGTGTGTAAATGAAGACGTGTGATAAATGAAAGATGTGTCAAGATCTAATAAATCAACTTATATCTGTAACCAGGTGCTGCAGGACTCCCTTTGCTTGCAAGCTGAACTTAGTAAAAACATATCACATCATTAGTTCAGGCCTGTTTATACCAACATTGCTATGATTCAACTAGAATAGAACTCAGTAAACTGCATACCTCGCCAAGACCCAACAGTGTGCACCAAACTGCACCCGCTCATTGATATCAGGTCACTAAACTTGCCTGTATTTTCATCAAGATCCATGAGCTACTACACAGATACCCACCAAAACTTAAAGAGTCTCTTCTTGACCCATGTCCCATTATTACACCAAGTTTAGGAAATCTGTTTAGTTGTTCTTTCACAATCCTTCTGACAACAAACAAGTGGAAAGGTGTTAAAACATAAAGTCGAGGGAATAAGAGCTCTCTTCTAAATAGATACAAACTCTCATTTGTTCATTCAACTAGTCATGTCTTCTCTATTGTAAACCTCCATCTACCCTAGAGGGTTAACATGCAATGATCACTTTTATTTGATATTCACGTTACAGAGAGACACCATGCAACCATGTCTGTATCAACAGAGTGCATGAAGTCTGTAGTGTGTCAGTGTTACAGTCGGTGTGTCGTTACAGTGGGTCGTCTTCGAAACAGGATCTTCTGGGGATGGAGGTGATGTGAGCCTGTCCCTTGTGGTTGAGTGTCACTGTTGCTGTTACTGGACACTGAGAATTACTAAAGGGCGATATTTTGTCCTTGACCAGGCAACAGAGACAGATTTTGTTCATTCTATTGAGTTATTTAAAACACGATTTGACATTAGAAGTAGAAACGTGAGTTGGTTCAGGTTGAAGAGGAAGAGGAGGAGAAGTGGTTAATAAGTTGTTAAGGCGGGAAAGAGAGTGGCTAACCACAGAGTCTCCATATTTTAGTCTTGTGCTGCCTCTGCTTCTTTTCCTTCCTCCTCTGTCTCTTAGCGTCTCTTTCCTATTTCTCCATTATGTGAGCTCAGTGCTTTCCTGCTTGTGTGCAGAAGGGATGAATTGGGAGCAGGTGGACAGAGTAATGGAGGACAGTGGCTGCAGGCCAGATTGACTCAGAGGGCAGCATCCATTCAGCTCCAGGAAAAATGACTCATAAGAAATTCCAAATAAACATACGTTTTCCTTTTTTTGGGAGCATTTTAAAAGAACTATTTTCCCTTCAGCTTTTCATAAATTCAAATTTGTTCTGCTTTCACTTTCCACTCAAGTTGTTATGTCATTGACTTCGAAAAAGCATGTGGCAGAGCAAAGACATGCTCCTTTGCATGTGAAGGTCTGTTTACACTGGCACTTAATCTGACATTTCCAGTTAGGAACATAACTTGTTGTAAATACTTTTCTATAAATCAGTCAGAAGAGCCCTCAGTGTTATTATGTGACTTTTCATAGGTAAAGATATGCAAAGTGGTGCCACATCCATGTGACCTGAAAAAGCATTTGTGAGAACGTGTCGAAGTCCGATAATTTGAAGTTCAAAACAGGAAGAAGACTCATGTTTTTAATCTACCCTTGCAGGACGCACAGTAGTCTGCTAGTAGTATAAACAAACACACAAATGCCCAAACTATAACACCTCTACAACTGATAGAGTTGCATGCAGCATTTACATTTACTATCGATTCTGCACCATATGATTTCCAGATAAATGTTGGTTTGCCGTTTGTGCGTGCGTGTGTGTCTGCACTTTTGCATCGGAGGGCAAGAGACATTTTTAGAAACAGGAAGAAAGTCTTTTGCTCGCCGTCATCTAAAATTACAACCGTGACTCCTCCCCTCCATCTTCCACTGCTGAACCACACCATTCTTCACAATTACCTCACTGTGCACTTTCTTGTTGCTGATATCTATAATCATGCAAAGAAAACACGCTATGGAGAGAAGGAGGGAGAAAAAGAGAGAGAGTGGGAGACTTTGCTGGTTAGTTATTTTTATGTGTGGTGGTTAAAAAAGTAAATGGGTTTACAGTGCAAATAAAAAGGCTTCATACTAAAACTTAAGTGATAGAGGGGGTGGAAGAAAGGAATAATGGAGAGATCAAGATAGAGGAGAGGGGCTGTATGTTAAGAGCAAACACTGGAGGGTGAAAAGGTAAAAATACTATTCTGTTATCATAAACACTGAGACAAGTTCATTTCTCATTCACACAGAGACCGGCCTGTCTTGCACATTGTTTTCACAGCTCAAACAGAGACATAAACTTGGCTTGGATTTAAAATTTTAATTTCACAGGAATGATGCTTGCACTCTAATGTACTCATGAGGGAAACAGCTTGTATCCCAAGAATATAAAACTCAAATTAAGTCTAAACAAGCTTATTTTTCTAGTTTACAGAGAAACAGATATTCCTATTGTATCTATAAACACTTTCTAGTTTGATTCACCTTAAAGTATCAATAGCTAAGAAGGGCGCTAGGACAACGCGTCGTCCTGCCAAAGCTAACGCCCCATCCTGCCCTGTCAAAGAAATTAGAACAAATTCCTGGATCCACCCGTTCATATGGAGCCGCTCCAAAACTTTAATGGGGTCATGCCACACCCCAAAGTGTCACGGAAATCAGTGAAGTAATTCTTATGTTATCCTAACCTGTTTGGCGAACATAGCTGAAACAAGACATTTATCAATGTTCTAATACAGATCCGGAATTTTATCCAGATTTTGCTTAAATGTCTTATTCAAGAAAATTATTTTGATAATAAATTGTTTACTCTATAAAAACTGAAATTTAGTCACATTGCCAAAGGTAGCCTTTCCAAATTGCTGGGTGAAAAATTAAAAAACCCATCGACATTAAAATTAAGACTTTATTATACACACTCAGAAACGTATTATCTAAATACGTCTCTAATCCATGAATTATACTCAGAAAATCGCCCCATCTCTCACAATGTTAAAGAACGTAAGAAATTTCCAAAGACATATCATTACTATTCACAATATTCAATCATATTAAGATTACTACACTTGTCTTGTGTTTGTCTTCTGGGTTGATCTGTAGCTGTCATAATTACTATGTGACGTTTTTTTATGACGGAGCGTAAAATAAACATTCGGCCTGAGAAGTTTCTTTTCACAGCAGCAGCAGTTCTTCAAAAGGCAACTTAGAGTTAAACTATCCACAGAAGCATTTCTACAATTTATGACATCCGGTAACTGAAGTACACAAAGACAATGGTCTGTTGTCCCACTGCTCTCGAGCAACGCCTGCTAAACACCCTGCTCTGAACAAATGACAGATACACTGCAGAACAACAACACAATGGTAAGCACGACCAGACGTTCATCCAGACAGACAAACCCCAGAGAGAGTCACTCCATCATTAGTGGAGTCGCACCACAGACAGTAGCGTCTTTCTGGTTTTAACTCTCGAGACTTTCACAAATCCAGCCTCTATTCATAGACTGTGATAAGAGAGCCGGGCAGGTACTCCCTGTTCAAAGCCTCAAAATCCCTCCATCAATCCTCAGTGAGGCCAACTGTGATTCACACACATTATCAGACACAAACACAGACGCATATTATTGCCTAATACGACCACACACACACACACGCATGATTAACTGTAAACTGCTGGGTTATTATTTATAATGGAAAAAATAACAAGTCAGAGGCAGGGAGTTGTTTTCCAACACAAAACCACACACTCGCAGTGTTCCCAAAATACACTGAGGTTTGCTGGAGGGTATTTAGGGAACGTAGCCCAGACAAAGCACACACACACTATACTTATAGATTCTCCAAATGAAGCAGAATTCATCGACATCTCATTTGTATCTCCAACTGTAGTAGCAGCAACAACAACAAATATTATTTCACTAAATGTACCCATTACAAAGCTTGCAAAGAATTTAACCACACACACACACACACACACACACACACACACACACACACACACACACACACACACACACACACACACACACACACACACACACACACACACACACACACACACACACACACACACACACACACACACACACACACACACACACACACACACACACACACACACACACACACACACACACACACACACACACACACACACACACTGCAGCTCGAATGTTTGCCAAGTCCCTCTGACCAATGAGCTGACCCATTTACAGAGAAAGAGAGAGAGCGGTCAAGTAAGACAGCATGTATTATGTAGGCCACAGTTTATATGAGGACCCTTTTTGTGATTGTGAGTGAATGTGTGTGTGGGTGTGTGTATGAGAGCAAGTGGGTGTGGTGCGTGTACATCCTTGTGGGTCTTCTTTGTGCATGCAGGAAATATTTGAGCGCAATAGCCATTTATCTGTTGCGGCAACTGTATGCATGTTAATGTGGATGAAGGTCAGTGGCTGAACAAATTAAGTTGTGTAGTGTGTGTGTGTGTGTGTGTGTGTGTGTGTTAGTGTAGTATAGTAAGAAAAGAAAGATCTTTCAAATGAAACTACACAACTAAGATTTGTTTTTAAGAGAAATTCTGAATTATTTCTTAATAATGTAAACACAATGTTTATAAAAGGGCTGGTTCTTGTTGTTTGGCCTACAGAGCTCACTTCCAGTCATTTATTAAATCTGGATATGTGGAAGGAAATCAGAAACTATTCGCGTTCAACCTCAATACTTTTTGGCCCCGATAAAACATATGGAAAAATCAATCACAGTAAGTGTACCAGCAGTCCAAAAGTAGTGGTGCAAAGATGAATGATTAATGATATTGGTAACTGGAGTCTGGTACATCTATACACTTACCACAGATACAACTTGCCACCCCAGCTTGACAATTTCCCTGGAGAAACTCTTTAAAAACATTTTGACAAATGATTAAAGGCCACACGTCATAGGTCTGATAAAGGACTGGGGAGGACTCAGATTAAGAATAAGGCGATTCACTGTATGTTGTCTGTCTGATCAAATATTCTCAAACCACAACAATACAGATGACTTTGTGTCCCTAGCATCTACTTACAGTACCACTCAAGGTTCAATTGTACTTTAATCAAATGTATTTTCCAAACAAAAGGCTGGATGTCCTCTGTTATTGGTGAAAGGTCATGAACGAGAAGTAGAAACACATTTAAGTCAGTCAGGACAGCACTTGGGAAATGTGAAATGCAAATGAACACGTTCTCTGGTTCCTTCATCCACTGCAGCAGCAGCAGAGGTTCTATACACTGGATAAACTTTGAAATGAGTCACGTTAGATTTGAGACCGTAACGGGGAGGAGGATTCATCTGGTGTTCATATGTGGGCTGTGAAATGTTCCACTATCTGCTATGAGCCGCAATAAGTGGGTGACCTTCAGTGCTGCCACAACCAAAACTACCACAGACACAACGAAACAGATAAGGGGAAAATTATCTTGTAGACACAAAATCTTGCGCATTCATGCACAACACAAAGAAACCAGCTGTTAAGTTTGGGCTTCAAAAGCAGAGAGTGGCTGTGAGACAAGTTTAAATGGGAAATGAGCATGAAGCAATGCTGCAGAGTTGGTTACTAAGTTGGCTTGGGATGGAGCAATAACAAATACTTTTTAATCTGTATCAAAAGAACAATATCAGAGTTTTTCTATGCGTTTTGTTTCAAATTCAAACAACGACAGTGTAACGTCTCTCTGGGATGTCAGATGAAAACATGAGCACAGGAGGAGACCTTCTTTCTGCGTCTGGTAACTCGTGATGTGTAACCCAAGCTGTTCCCTCTCTCTCTGGCTGCTCTATATTTCATGATGGGTGCAGGTTACCTCTCTGAGCCGGGCCGAGGGGGCACGTGAGTGTGTTTTACTAAGTGTGTGCGTGTGCATGCCTAGAGGAAATATGGCGCCGTGCAATCAGCGATGGAGGGTCGAAGGTGTCAGGGGGATTCTGAGAGTGCGCGCGCGTGTGTGTGTGTGTGTAAATTGGGATGGGGGGACGTGCAGCTCATGTTTTCCATCGTGTATTCCCGTCACAATCTCGAGTGACACCAAACAAACCTATACTTGACCTAATCAGGGCTCCATCGTTTAGCAACACACAAACACATACACACCCGCACACACATTAAAGTGCATTAGTTAATATGCTATTTAAGGAGTAATGCACTTCGCCGAGAAACTGAAAATACTGTACGAAACACAAACAGACGAAGGTAAGAGGAGAAGAAGGTGAGTGGAAGATGAAGACAATAGGTTCCATGCTGCTGTGAAGTTCAAATGTAAAAATGCTCTCTCAATAATATTTTTTAAAACTGAAACTAGAGAGAAAAAAATCTCTATAATTATGTCTTACATTTGAGTTTCTGTAAAAATATACAAATTAAAACAGAATTCAATATGTTTTGTGTTTAAGTTATATAAATTAGGAACATTATATAAACTGACACTGACTGAAAACTAACAAACTGTGAATTGGTACTGAAACCACCAAACACAGATGAACTGAAACAAACCTGATGCTGCAGACTGGCATGGTCACACACACACACAACACAACACACACACATGCACTAAAAAAGGCCTGCATTTAACTTGTGTGCTTGTCTCAGAGGGGAAGTGAAGTTATTCTCTACATTTTCCTGTCTTCTGTCTGTCTCTTCCAGACACGATGAACTCAGCACTTAACAGCACACATGAAGTGTTGCTGTCTGAGCAGGGTGTGTGTGTGTGTGTGTGTGTGTGTGTGTGCACACAGCTGACACCCTCTCAGCAACAGAACAAGGAGGTATGTTGTGTGTTGCACAAGCAAAAACAGCCAAAGAGGAGTATGGTTTGGAACAAGTAAGCATACAGTGAAATCAAACACACACACACACACACACACTCAGGACTCACCTCTGGTTGGGCTGTGTAGCAGACCGATGTTTCTTCCTCACGGCCAAATTAGGGCAGGAACTGGACGTTTGTGAAACAGAGAGAGAGAGAGAGAGAAATAATCACATTTGAGATTCTAACCAACAGCAGCGTGTGCGTGTGTGCATGTTTCAGGTTAACTAGTTTACCTGGTTGACTGGTATTTCTGGTGCAGACGTATGAGCAACATTTAATTGCCTAGTCGTCTAATTGCACACGTCCCTAATCCTGGACACTGGGTAACTGGAGGCTGCCAGGTGAAATATAAAAGTTTCTCCAAACATTCAGTCACACATTCACCAGTTGCCTCTGAGACACAGAATGAATTCACAGGAACCGTAATGAATTGCATGCGGCAGAACGGGATTCGAATGGTTAACCTTCTTTGTGCAGCTCAGACAACCAACCATCATCTTCCTTTTCAGAATAATTATCACAAACTTGATGTGTTGATCATCATCACTGCTAATGAATCTGTAACACAATGTGACGATGACCGTCTCCTCGGTGTGTTACACTTGGAAGTTATTATATTGCTCAGTGTTAAGTGTTGCAGCACATGGCTCATGTGTTGGGAACAGTAACGGTTTATAGAGAAACCCAGTCAGAAATACTTTAAACGTTAAAGGCTGAACAGCTCAACCATGAAGGTCCGTCTAGTGAAAGTCTAAAGTCTTGTGAGAGGAAAGGGGCCAAGCTGTTCATCAAACCACAACCACAATTGCAACACAGCGAGTCCAGACGGTTTGTGGAAGACGCTGTTCTTTGTTTCCACTGAATCCAAAAATCCCCTCGACCGAAGCCACAGTAACAGAGACGCTTCCCTCAGAGAGAATTAAAACATCAAATAAGCATCATGGTGGGTTTTCACTGCGCCTCAAAAAATATGCACCGAGCTGAGAGCAGAGAGGACAAGAGTTCAAGTGCAGTGGAGCTTTTGATTTTGGGAATCATTAGGCTGCTGGCTTTTTTGTGTCACTGGATCTATAAACACCTGAGTGGGTGTGTCGCTGCATCTGCACTTGCAGTGCAACTGGAAAAATGTTTGGGCTGTGCTCACAGCAGACAGTAGGAGATATTACGCATGTTCAAGAGTGGCCATGACAGTGAGCCACGTGGATGATGATATACTGTGAGGACTCTGCTACCGAAGCAGCCATCGTTACCCAGCCATGAAACCGAGGTAATGTGTTCACGCCTTTGTGTGTGTGTGTGTGTGTGTGTGTATGTGTGTGTGTGTGTGTGTACAAAATGACTCAACAAAAAATGAATTTCCCCAAACCCGATCTGACTTCTACTTAGGAGTGTATCTCTAGAAGTGTAACTTTAGAAGCTGATCGGCCAGAGGTCAACAGTCAAGGTTAACAACATGATCTGAAGAACACATTATTATTTTATTATTATGAATAATCATAATAATAATGAAGAACACATCATCTAAGATGTTTCAGCAAAGAATAGAGCAAGAGAGAATCCAAAGTCCGAAAATGACGCCATCCATAGTATCAAGCTGTATTCAATAGGACTATAGATACGACCTAAAGCATTTATAGATTAATCAAACTATATATTATTACAATATAAACATGCTTTGTATTCCTCAATTGAGGCATACACAAGTCATTATTTACACCTGCACTTATATTACTGAATAAAATGATTGTTTCCCTGTGACCTTTCTGCTCATGGCTGTATTTCTATGAATTATATCTCTGCCCTGCGAGCCATACAGCAGAATAAGATGATATGGCAGTAAAGTGTGTGTGATGCAACAACGTTGCAGCCGATGATGTAACAAGCTCTGCAGGCAGATTGTAGCTGCAGAACACAAAGAGCATCTTCTGAGAGCTCCTCGAATAGACAGACAGAGGAGAGGGAGAGAGAGAGAGGACTCTCGCTTGTCAAACAATAGTCTGAGTCCACACACACACGCAAGCACACGCACACACACACACACACACACACAGAGCAACTCGCTTTGTGTCAATACGGATGTATAGACTGCAGTAATGACCTCCAGCTTCTGAACGCTGCAGAACTGACACACAGCTACACTGACAGACCAGTGCTTTTAACCAAACCAATAACTAGTCACTCATTGTCTCAAAATCACACACACACCGTCAGGCAGCCTTAGTCTCAATCTCAATGTGTGTTAGCACAGTCAGTGTATATATGAATTTGCAAACAGCAATGGTAATTTTCATCTCTCATCTGTCGACAGCTAACAAACACACATTCGAGTGCTCTCTTGAAACCACAGTTTCCTGCTGTTGCCACTGAAGATCCTTGCTCAAAAGGCCCCATGTGGCATTTAATAACTGATTAATCTTTTTGATGTCATGCAGTCATGCTTGTCACCCTTTGTTTAAAATTGAGATGTAAACGTTCACGGGGACTGCAGCTGGACTGAGTACCTGCGATACCGTAGAGGAGTCACACAAAATAAAATCTAATTAAAGGTTTTGCGTCATTGTTACACAACAGGGCTAATCCTGCAGTTTGGTTCTGAGAAACAGTAAAGCACCTCTTGAAATATTAAAACACAGAAATCCACATCTAGGCTACAGTCCAAACACGGGCCAGCTGAACAGGTGCAGCAGTAGATGATACTGCTGTTTGTCAATTCTCTCGGGCTACGGATTTAAAACCGTTCCACCTCTTCAGCCTGTATGAACAGATTCTGATTTCCAAGGAACAATATTGGAAGACAGGGGAAAAAATGGGTGAATTCCGTGATATGGATTCCTACGGGATTGTGCCGGTGCAGCGAGTTGAGTTAATTTAGGGGCGAAATTGATGATTGCAGTGAAAAATCTGGATGAGCGGTGACAGTGTTAGTCAGACAGTGGAAGAGACAGACTGGCTGGATGTCAAGTCGTGTTGAATAATCACACAGCCGGCTGAACTATGAGCCTGACCGCCTGCTGAAGACTGCGACAGTTTCCCCAGCAGTGACACAGGATGGGTAGATGAGGGAATCCATTATAGGACAGAATACAATAGAGAACAAGTAAGTAGATCAAAGCCAGCGATTATGACTAGAAGAGCAAATGATAGTTTTGAGTCTAAGCGATAAGTCAATCATTAATTTGCCGTTTAATATACATTCAATCTGCAATCTTTGTTGGTTTGCTTTGTCTAATAACAAGCTGAACTTCTGATTTCAGTAACATCTGAACGAATGAAATTAAAGACCATAAGTTGTGAGTCTGGGAGTCTGAGATTGACGTTTTTCATTATTTCCAAACATTTGACAGATCAGATGGAAATGACGGGTTGACACATTAATCGATAAAGAGGGCGACGCACCAGGTGATTTATGGGTTGAGGTGGTAAAACCGCCAGAAGCTGACACAGATCTGTGAGGAGACAAGTAACCTCCCTCTCCCATCCATGCAGTGTTTATGATTTATGAGGTAACCACAGAGAAATCCATCAAGTCTCCAGGTCTGAACTAGAGTGAAATCCATGGCATTGTCTGAGTGAGACGCTACACAAGCTAGTTTCCCCTGAAGATTGTTTCACATCACAGAAAAAAACGATATAAATTCGTAGTGATTTCCAGCGACGTGGCCCCTAAAAGTGGGGCAATGGAGAATAGGGCTGTGAAATAAAACCCATCAATAATGATGGCAACATAATTGTCATCAACAACAATTTAACAAAGGTTCACTGTATATAGATGCATTTATAATGCATTGTGCAATTATGGATAATTATGTGTTATTATATTTTGCTTCGGTTTATCGCGATAATCATAGATTTAAATTTTATTATATCATCGTCGATCCCTAATGGAGTGAATGGTGCCCTGCAGCACTTGGAGAATTTGGTTGGCCCGATCTCATGTCAAACAGAGTATAAACACACAATGTAAGTGTGTATCATGTGCAGGTTTGCAGTACATGAGTTAAGTACTCCGCAGCTAAATGAACGCCACGGTGTGTTTTCACTACCCAAACAAGGACACGATCTGAGCCGCGCAGTAAATCACCCACAGGGCAGCTAATTCTGCAGCTACCCTACATGTAGCGGCAGCCCCACACAAACACACACTCATGACTTTACTGCACGCACACAACAACACACACACAAACAAACAATCACACACACATATCCCCCTCAGGCTAGCTGCTGTGATGCTACACAGTTAGCTGGATGCTACCCGGCAGCCACAAAGAGCCTACACAGCTGTCTGTACCTCCAGATCACTGCTGTCAAAACACCGAACCAAACTCTTACCTCTTCAGCTATGGCGGCTGCTCTGAGTCCTTCTTCTCTCTTCTTCTTCCTCACTCACTCACTCACGCTCACTCACTCACTCACTTCACGCAGAGGTGCGCTTGTGTCCGGACGTGCTTCAACCCGCTGCTCGTCTCTCGGTGCAGATGCTGAAGAGTCTGATCACCGACGTTTGAGGCTTTAGCTTTTTCTCCTCCGCGCTGCAAAAACACTACTCCGGCTCGCCACCGTAAACCACGGGGCGGACGCGACAACACGGTTTAAGCTAGCGAGCCTCTCTCTCGGCTAACCGGGAGGACAGGGGACCATACCGGGCTCATTTAAACTCGTAAATAAACTTGAGTTTGTTCAACGCGACATGAAAACACAGTGGTATTATTAAACAGAGCGATGAGTCGGACTTAATCACAACCAGGGGGGTAATTTGAAGAGCTTCACTCACCTCTAGTGGACGATTTGATGCACTGCAGCTATGTGCGTGTTTTATTTCAAGCTTTACGGTAAGGACCCTTCAACGGATGACGACGTGACATTGACGTGACGAGGGCCAATCGGCTTGCAGGGGGGGGGCGGGGCTGGCAGCAGCACCGGATAACGGAGCAGGAAGCTCCGCCTGTTTGTTCCCGTTACCGGAGAATGTACACGGATCATTATGTGACATCTTAACGGAAACGGTACGTGGGCACGAGAGCGAAGCGACAGCGACAGGGACATGTTCACCGCTAATCCAGAAATACACTGAAAGCTATGAAGTGAAACCGGTTAGCTCAATGCTACCAGGCTGGACAAGCTAATGATAGCTGTTGTTGTGAGGCCGGCTAACTAAAGATGAATGAAATCAATAGCTTCTAAATCAAATCCAGCTGCAGTCAGCTTTAAATTCTTATATTTCTAACAATATTCGGTTTATTATCAGCCATTCAAATGTTACTGTCTGTTCTTATGAGGGCGTTTCTTGCTAATTGACTCCACAACACATAACAATCGATTGTGTCTTTTCTGTGGATGTCCAGTTTGTGATCGTGTGTCTCCCCTGGTGTGTGTCCGCAGTCAGTGACATGTCTCTGGCTCAGAGGGTTTTGCTGACCTGGGTCTTCACCCTGGTCTTCCTCATCATGCTCGTGCTCAAACTGGATGGGAAGGTAACCCGTTGTTTGTATTCTCCTATCAGACACCAGTTAGATTTAAAGATGTCTATGATATGTGAAATGATAATGTAGTTATTTCAATCACACAATGTCTTGTGTTCTCTTCTTGTGGGTTTTAATAAATCAGTCATAATAGAAGTTAGAATACATCTCAGAAGAGTGGATTCCCCTTATGATTCCACATACTTATCAAATCAAAATGAAAGAAGTCACTGTGACTGACATCTTCTCCTATTCCTCCCCCCCCCCCAGGTGCAGTGGAACTGGTTCCTCATCTTCCTCCCTGTCTGGGTCTTCGATGGCATCCTCATCCTCATGCTCGCCATCAAGATGGCCGGCCGCTGCAAGCCTGGGTACGACCCCCGCAACGGCTCCCCGGACCTGCGGCTGCGCGCCTGGTACCTGACCGCCATGCTGCTCAAGCTGGGCTTCTGCCTGACACTGTGCGCCAAGCTGGAGAAGCTGGCCGACGTGAAGCTGACGTTTGTGTGCATTCCGCTGTGGACCATGTTACTGGGAGCGTTGGTGGAGCTGGGGCTGAATATCTTTCCTGAGAGGAGAGAGGCCTGAGGAGAGGGGGGGGGAATTACACCAACGCGAGACTTCTGTACAAAATGTGTTTGTATGACCATTACTTTGTGAAAGTGGAGACTTTCGCCATGGCCCAATTGTCTCCACAGAGGACTGAGACTCAAGAAGGAATCCGATCATCACCAGGTACATTGGATCTTATGAATAATAGACTGTAAAAATAGAAGAACTCTGTGAAGTGTTCAGTGAAGGTTGAAGCAGAGCTGGCACTCTGCTGCCTATGACCGCATGTGAATCACAGTATAGTCATTTAAAGGAAACAAAACAAATAGTCTAGCTCTCAGTTTAGAGCAATACCTCTGCCAAGACCCAGATTTTGCACCGAATCCATCCTGTTCAAAAGACGTAGTTTTACACACACAGAATAATCAGTACCATGGTTTTTTTTATTCAAGATCCATAAATTATACTCAGAGTAATTGGTGAAAACGTTTACAAAAACATTATTCCAGGATTAGCCATAAACATTAATGGGTTCTTTCTAGTATCCTGTCCCATCCTTCCATGTTTGGTGAAAGTCATTTGCATAATATTGTTGACAAACAAATGGCCAAAAGACAAAGGTGAAAACATAAACTTTTTGGCGGAGGTAAAAATCCAACAAAGCTCAAAATGTTTTATTTCTTTACGAATAATGCAAAAAAAAGCCAATGCAGGAATCGAATGAGTTTGTATATAACTACTGTGAAGCCAACACTGGAAAAAACCTAACTTTTCTTATGCTATTGATTCTTTTTTTTACTGTACATAAACTAGCGCTGCTGCTGATGCTGGGGAGGGAAGTGAACAAACAGTATTTGATGAATTTTGACTTAATTTTTCTGTATTTAAACATTTGCTCTTGGTACCAGATTGTGGAGTATTCATTTTGAAACGTGTGCTTCAGATATTGTTTGGCTGTATTTACACACAGGCACTTTGTGTTTTTCATTCCAGAGCTGCGGAGGGTAGTTGGCCAAATGGTATTTTACAAGTCATAGATTAACTTTTTAAGTGTTCACGGTTTTGTTTGGCTTTTTATCTACAGGCTGCCCTCTCTGTCTTGTACAATTTGTATTTGTTGCCATTTGAATCATTGTGTACCAAGAAAATCATTAAGCTGGTCCAAGATAGATATTTTCTTTCTTAATCTATCCCAAATGACTTGTTGGTGAAGAAATGAAGACATTCTCTTACCGTATATTACATTTAAAGTATTGGTGTCAAACTACAACCAAGCTGTACAGATTATTTTCTACCAGCCGTTTTAAACTGTGTTGAGTTGATCATTGATCCAACGTCACGGTACAGCCGACACCGTGTACGACTGAGAGGTGTTTTCTTTTGAGCCATGTGATTGTTCCGCGAGTATTTCAAAAACATTCTTCACATTATTTTGCACTAAGTTGACCAGAAAATAAATGTATGTTTCTATGTGGCATGCATGTCTTATAAAAAAATGATTTATATCAAACTGTGGCGTTTTTCATTATGGTATTTTAACAATAATTCTGGTAGCATGGGGCTACTTTCATTCCCATCGGTCATCCTGGTGAGCGGACACAATCTCCTGTCCAGAGTTTGGTGTATTTGTTCCAGCAGCAGCTCTCCTGGTTCCACAGTCCAGCCTTACTCTTGAACTTTCTGAACCTGATGCTATTTTAGGGCAAAAAAGTTGCATAGTGACCTCGAGTGCTGATACTGGATCAGCAGAACGATTCCAATTGTTATTCAAACCTCGAGCAGTGAGTGTGCTCTGAAGGACTGTACAGTCTGTGTGTGCGCCACATTCATATGACGGTTTTTCCGAGTATTCCCTCCAAAAAGACGCTGTGTCCCTGCCCTCACTTCCTGCCTCGCTCCCATTCCCACACGTTAAAAGGTCAGCTGATCTCTCTGGCATTCCTGCTGTGTGTGTGTGTGAGTGAAGGGATGAATCCAGGGAATGAAGGCGGTTTTGAGTTGTATTTGACGTGACACACACCAGCCCTCTATTACTGGGCTGCTGCATTGTGTTGTGCGTGTGCTGTCTGCTCGGCTCTCGCCTGGTGAAAGTGCTGAGTTCATTGCTGCAGACTGCAGTGAGTGGGCGTCTTGCATAACAGCAACACGAGAGAGAAAGAGAGAGAGAGAAAGAGAGAGATAAATTGTCTCGTAGAATGAGATATAACTGGAGGAAAATGGCCTTTGGTTGCCCTTTAAAGACAGTCAGGTGTTTGTGTTCTTTAACAGAGCAAACAGAGACGTTCTAAGTGTTCTGAGCTGCTGCTGCCGGTGTAGACTGGAGAATGTCAAGTCAGTCTGATATCAACACGACATAAATCGTATATTTTAAAGCTGCTATCATCTATACCTAATCTCATACTGTATATAAAGATGGACGATGCATCCGCACTTCCTCCCACTATCCAGAAACAAAGCCAATATATCTCAGGTACAAACAGCTGCCATCTTACCTCTAAGAAAAATTAGCTCAGTGGGAAAAGAACGACTAAAAATGACAGAAGCCATCTTTAAGAAAAATGCATTTAACATGTATTTTGACTTTTTAGTTTGACCCTAGTCCCATCTGCTAACATGGAGGAGGCAGGGTTCACGGCCTAAACTGCAGCCAGTGACCAGACGGTGAGAAAGACACTTTGGCTTCACTTTTTACAATCCAGTATTGTTTACAGTATTACCCATGTTTGTTTGCAACATTCCTTTGTGGGTTACCACCACGAGTTGTCAGTCGGCGGAATGAATCAGACAGGATGTGAAGTGAACTGACAAAACAGGGACCCACTGATAAAAACTCTGCTCTATAGAGCTATTCATCAAAAAGAAAACATTTCTTTTTAACCCATTTTGGCATCAATGACTAAATATGAATCACTAATGCTGGGATTTAAAAAAATACATGAACGTAATTCTTAGTTTTCTTTGGAAACATGAATGTAAATAAAACAAATTCTCCCCCAAACATTTTCATACATTGAACCTTTTATTAGCTAGGCTCATATTTAAAGTAGAAACCACACTACAAGTTGTTTTCCTCTTTACAAAAACCTCTTATGTACACAACAGTGCTGACAGTTGAAAATCACAGAAACAAAATAGAAAACCAAACAAACCAAAAACTTTGAGATAAATAAATTCGGTGAAAACTATACAAGCCCCTGGAGACTTTATTCTTTTCAACCTTATTTTTCGTCAAATTTGTACAAAAAAATATATATGTTCCTGTCATGTTTTCTTTTTTTGTAACATCTGAAACCTAAGAGCATAAAAAGAGCTGCAGGGCCTCGCATCTGGGATCAAGTGCTTAGTTGTCACCTCGCTCCACCAAGGAGCTGCACAGTGAGGAGTTCTGTCTCTGAACGGACGTTCTCTGAGGAAAACTGACCCAGAGAGCTGGAGCTCCGTGGGCTGCGGTGAGTTGAACCATGAAAAACACAACCCTGCTCTCTGGACGTCGTTCCACTGAGATGACTCGGTTTAGACCACAGGTATCTGGAGAGTGTTCAGTGGCTTTTGACACCAATTTAAGGCTTGATTCTCATTTTCCAGGGAAAACAGGAAACTGTGACTCATAACAACAAACTCGCCATGAACGGACAGAACTCCTCCTCTCCGTGACTCTGGACCATTTAGTAGTTCACAGTTAAGGACAGGCACTGGGGAAATGCTGTGGGCTACATTAGCAAGTGGGCTGTACTCCAATATTGATCAAATCAAGACATCAATAACACAACAAAACAAGAAAAATCTATTTCTGCTCACTGAGACGGAACAATTTGATAAAAAAAAAAAAAAAATCTGATACTTGGAGAAACATATACTCTTCATAGCTGCGGCTGAAACAGAATTTCAATAATTTATTGTACTTCAAAACACAGGAGGTCACTTCAGTCCCTGGTTGATAAATAAAATAAGTTTTTACAGACAGGATGCTCCACGCGGCACAGAAACCGGACTTCAGGTTAATAGATAAATAGTGCGTTAAGTGAAGTCTCCACAGTGTACCATCTGTTTTCAAAGTGTCTCGGAGCATGTCTCCATGAAAAACTTTATTGAAATTAGAAGTTGGAAGAGCCTGAAATTGCCCTATTGATAATCTGGTTTATAATAATATAAACTGTATTTAAACAGGTTTCCAAGTGCTGGGATAAGTCTTAACATACTAAATCTGGGGCAAGCTCTCCATGAAGCTGCTGACTGATATTATGTTGGAGATTTATTCAGATTTCAATGACCCTGATCGATTAAAACTCTAGTGTCCAATAATTTAATAATTTAATTCTAAATAGGGCTTTTCCTTTTATTTTAGTGCAGTTAAACTGCACTAACCATCTTCTTGGGCAATAACATACTGCAAGTGATAAGATAACATAATTTTAAATACTTTAATAACACTGATTCTCTCCTCATGGAGGTCGGGTCAATGAACATGATTCAGATAAAAATACTGAAAATAACTGGGGATTTCAATTTTAAATTCAGCAGATTATTGCAGAGCATTATTGCTCAAAATACAGTATCAGGGAAAAGTTCTGCACCAAACTGTAATGATTAAGATTCATCGATACAATGTAGGAGAATAAATGCAGTGATATCACACAAATACGTCTGCGTATCGTATAATATCAGTTTGACTCATCATTATTCCAGAAACAGTCTTGGGCACAATGAAATGAAATACACAAAAAGGAAGCATTAGCTGCAAGTTTCACAAAAAGGTCATCTCTGTGACCTCTTTATATAAATATCCGACAAAATTGATAAAACAGAACCAGACAGCAGTTTGGTAGACGTGAACCTGGAAAATCTCTTATTCAACATCCGGTTTCAGTTCAACCAGACTTCACTTAAGGCCAAAACCACCGGTGCTGCCTGATTATTCATGAACCAAATCAAAACAGCCTAAGCCGGTTGAGAGGCGTGGGTAAATAAATCCAACTCTGCTTTATAAACCATGACACTGCCTCTGTACTGATACGATCAATCGTCGCACTTCCTTTTTTTACAGTTTTTACAACAACACAACCAAAATAAAACCTTTTACATGTACAGTCATTTAACAACAGGGTCATTATGTACAAAAAAACGACTATAAAATCTGTCTCCATTCCTCTTCATGCTTTGGAGGAGGGGAGAGGACCGAGGAGGAGGGCTGAGGGGGCAGAGGAGGTGGAAGAGGGGGAAGAGGGGGAGGCAGAGACTGCGAGGAGGGGGGAGGAGGAGGAGGGGGAGGAGGGGGCGGATGGGAGAAGGACATCGAGAGCGGAACCGGCCCTGGTGCCGAGGTCTGGTACTGCGGCTGTAGCGGGTAAGAGCTCGGCGGGAAAGAGGGATGGGGGAGGAAGGGGTGAGGGGTGAAGTGCGGGTGCTGGGGAGGAGGGAAGAAGGATTTGGCGAACTGGTGATGGTGAGGGAGGTGAGGCGGGAGAGACTGGGCGCTGGTGAGGGGCGTGGGCTGATGGTAGTACGGCTGCGACTGGGTGGTGATGCTCGGCTGGTGCGGCGGATGCAGGTGAAGCTGGCTCATGTGAAGCGAATGCGACGTCGGCGTCTGACTCAGGAACGAGTTGAGAGCTTGCGGCTGCATCGGGAGGGACGGGTTGGAGAGCGGGTTCGGCGGGAGGACCGGCGGCCGGTGAGCATGGTGGGAGTTTGGAAGGAGATGGGAGAAGGAGGGCGGGAGAGTTTGAGGGAGGTGCTGGGATGCGTATTGCTGCATGTAAACCCCTTGCCTCCCCGTGTCATGTGGCATCCTCGAGTCAGAGTCCAAACTGTGAGTCCATTTCTCTGGGAGCGTTTGAGTCCGTGTGTGCACCGGTGTTTGATCTCGTGCATCGGCTGTGGTGGGTGTCCTTGTGTCAAACTGGGGCGTGTGTGTCTGTACATTTGCAGCGAGTGCTCGGACCTCTGACTGTGTTGGTGTCCGTGTGTTTGAATGAACGTCTGGTTTCAGACGATGCAAGTCTCTCTTCGCTGGTTGTCCCGACTGGGAGGAGGGAGGCGGATGGGAAGACAAAGTGGAAGGAAGGAGCGATGAAAGGCGAGACTCCACCGTCGGCTTGGGACTCGTCAGCGAAGATGTGGATGCAGAGGAGGACAGAACAGGGACCGAAGTAGAACTGGAAGAGGAAGAGGAGCGCAGTGGGTCAACGGATCCTGCTGGTGGCGCAGGAGAGGAGGATAACTTAGACAAAGCTGGAGAAGAAGAGGAGGAAGACGAGGAAGAGGGCGCTGCACTGGAAGACGTCATTCTGCTGTCTGAGTGACGGTGATGATGGTGGTTGTGGAGATTATGATGATGATGATGGTGATGGTGGGGCTTCAATGATGCTTTGGGTTTTGGAGGATGAACAGAGGCGGGAGGTGAAAGAGGAAGAGGCGATGGTGATTTATTTTTGCAGAGAGGAGGAGCTGGAGGTTCAGTCTTCACCTTCACAGGAAGTGAATCCTGGTGTTTGTGTTTTCCTCTTTCTTTCACCCTCTCTGTCTCCTCCTCTTTAACTCTAGCACCGCCCACTTTTGCGTCCACTGGGCGAGCAGGCTGAGGCAACACAGGTGGAGGATGAGGAGGAGGATGACGAAGATGCTGCTCTTCCTTTTTGACAACCGGCAGTGTCCTGTTTTCTGCCACAACCACCTGCTCCTCTGCCTCCTCTTTTATCCTCTCCTTTACTTTCTCGCCCTTCTTTTCTCTCCTCACCTCCTGTTTTCGCCATAGCTCCACCGTTTCTCTCCCTGCCTTCTTCAACTCAACTTGCTCCTCCTCCTCCTCCTCGTCATCCTCGTCCTCGTCCTCGTCCTCTTCTTCTTCCTCCTCTCCATGATGGTACTGCCTTAGGCGGACGTGCCACGCCAGGCTGCAGACGGCAGATACGGTCTTGAACTGGTGGACCACGTTGCGGGGGATGAAGTAGATGTCATCGTGGCTAAGGCGGATGCGGGCGTAGCGGATGCCCTCGCGACGCAGCTGGTTTAGTTTGGCATCGTCTACCCACTGCACACACTGTGAAGAGAGAGAAGAAGAAGAGGGATGAGACGAAGGGAATCTACTGCTTTTGACTCCGACATCTGAACAACTAATCCCCGTAAAAACAAATATAAAAAGAAATTAAAGTTTTCTCTTTTGTTTATTCTTTTTGTCCAACCTCTAATTCTCAGTAAATTATAGTATTTTTAAATTCAAAATCTCTATTATTTACTTTAATCAGTTTTAACCATGAAGTAAAATGTCAAAATATGCAATAAAAAACTATCTGACATTAATTTTACCCTGTGTTACTGAAATTTGACACTACATTTATTGATTCATATATTTAAACAGCAACTTGGAAAGCAAAGACAAGCGACTCTGCATAACGTCCTCTGAAGCCATAGAGAAACAACTCTGTGTGTGTGTGTGTGTGTGTGTGTGTGTGTGTGTGGTTTCTCAGTTCTGCATGTCATTTTGCTTTTGTTGGTTTTGTTTCAGAGTGAATGAACAGTCATTACTCATGAAGCTGTATCCTCTACCTTAGCCTCTATGAGGAATCAGCAACAAACGTCTGCATGGAAACTTTGTCTAAGTTGAATCATAAATAATAAATGACCAAACTAAGTCCTCTATCTAATCCTCATGGTAGTTCATTCCTGCTCCACCAGGTGTCAGCATCTACCATCAGTGCATGTTAACGTTCCCTCCTCACACAGTGTTTGAAATGAGGGGGAAACACTGTGGGAGTCTAATTTGAGATGTAAGATGTTAAATGAATGGCTGTACTGGGCTGAATTTAATTTGTGAGGAGTGTTTATCGCCATGCCTGTGTGTGTGTGTGCATGTGTGTGTGTGTGTGTGTGTGTGTGTGTGTGTGTGTGTGTGTGTGTGTGTGTGTGTGTGTGTGTGTGTGTGTAATGTAACACCTGAGACAGTGGGGGTTCATGTAGGTCCAACTGCAGCCTCTGAACTGCGTGAGGGAAATCACCAGCATGGAAACACACAACGTCTTTGGTAACACGAGGAGGCTCCGAGCTGAAAACAAGGGAGTGGATGAGTGTCACATCCGCCAGGATGCTCACCACAGTGTGCAAATGACAAACAAGCAGCTGTGTATGTGTGTGACAGCCTAAAGTGTGACCGCGCATACCCCTCTCCGGTGCACACAGCCTTCAACACGCCAACGGCCGCTGTGGTCTGACGCTCGAAGCCCTGACCGATGTGATCGGCGTGGGCCCGAGTCCGGTCTTCAAACAGCATCTCTCTGGGCTCGCTGGTCCTGGGCAGTGACTGCAGCAGGTTCTTCACCTCGTTGGTGGAGCTGCGAGAAGGGAAGCCGAAGAGTGAAAAGTTGAAAAAACAAACCCAAACACATTCACTGCCCACACAGGTCTCTGAAGACGTCTCTCCTGCTGTCTAAAAGAGGAACATGACTAAAGGTGAGTGGGCCGCTCACTCTCCTGGTTTTGTTTATTTCTTTGTTTCCTGTCTGCTGTGCAAAATAAAAGCAGATGGATGGCTGGCGTTGTTTTCTTGCTTGACTTGACTCATTAGTGTCATCCACAGCACGAACTGAGGAGCAGAGAGGATGCTGGGAGAGATTTGATGCAGAGCAGGAAAACATGAATTAGTCTAGACACTTGGCAGCTCTAATCTGTTAACACGGTGTTGAAATGAAAAGGAAGTTGGTCTGCAAAGATTTCTTAAATGTATACATTTCCATATTTTCTTGTTTCCATGTATATTTTTCACATTGTTTTGAACTGTTGCTTTGGCAGATCATTTCTATGTGAAAAAGTTACAATCTGAGAAAATGTGAGGGAAATGTTTTCTGACATTAAATAAATAAATCCAGAGTTAATTGTAAAAGACATTCATTGTCTACAGATATCATTAACTCCACCTGAGCTTGTTCCTCATCCTCCAATTACTCCTTAATGTATCTACTTTTTCCAAGTTGCCCGGTGGCAAAAATGACTTTTCTCGCACGATCAATAAAGTATTAATTTAGATTCAAAAAATGAAAAACACTAGGGGCAAGAAAATTATAATGGAAATTTAAAAATCAGTTACAGCTGCATGGAAAATCATGAGAATGAAAATGCAGTAAACAGGCATTAATGCTCTTGGCTTCATGCTTACATACTGACAATGAAAGTACTGCAGTCAGCTCACTACTGGATCAGTGACTCACACTGGAGCTGCAGTCAGATTCAAACAAGAGTAGAAACACACACACAGTCTGAGAGAGATTTCTACAAGAGAGCTACACACACAGCGACACACACACAGACACACACACACAGACAGAACAGCAGCGAGACTACCCGTGCTGAACACTGAATTGTGCATTCATTCATTCAGAGATAAGATGAGAGGAGAGGCAGGAGCCGACGGAAGAGGAAGAAAGAAGCGGAGGGAAATAGTAGAGTGGAGGGGGGATTAGAAGACACACACACACACAGACACACACACACAGCTTAGTGTGTCTGAGCTGACGCCAGGATGACAGTAATGAATGTAAAACCCCCCCCCCAAAAAAATAGCGCTGGTAAGTTAAACAGTGAAAAGAAGAGGCTGTTGAAGGAGGAGTGCTGAACACGCACGTCTACAGAGATATTCAAAGTCTTCCATTTACTCCGACTCTCTAACTCCGACGTCTCATTGTTCTGGAACCATATTGTGTCATTGTGATGGAAACTGTCTGACCCAGACCGGTTCGCTCTGCATTCATGGTGAAATAAAGTGGGATGGAGAGGAAGAGAGGAGGACAAGAGGAAGGGTGGAGAGGGGGTGAGGAGGCAGTGAAAGGAAGGTGTAAACGAGGGAGTGGAGGAGAAAAGGGAGACAGAGGGAATCACGCACACGTTTAGGTTGCATACACGGTTCCATTGTGACTTGTGGCTAGATCTAATGACTATTTTCATCTGTAATTATTCCATTATAGCAACATTTCTTTCCTAACCAAATTTTTCACCAGATATTAACATAATTTGCAAAAGAAAATGTTTAATAGCTTGTGATTAATATAAATTCATATTGATTTTCAAAAATACATCAATATAAGCATGAAAAACAACATGCAATAAATGATGAAAATACAGAATTTATTTATTAAAATTTTTTTTTCGTCATTTTGGTTGTGCAGTGGATATTTCCAGTCACATGTGCATCATGATTTAATTTATAAAAGTGAGGGGAAGGAAACAATGAATTTAAATCTGTCCACTGTTAAAACTGCAACCAGTCTTGTATTCTGTTGATCAGCTAATCAACCTGTTCCCTTAACAAGCTTCCTCACCGAGCAGACTGACTTCAACATCTTGCCAACAGCCATCAGGCTCTGATTGCAATTTGTTTCCAAACAGGAAGAGCGTGCTCAGTATCAGGCCTCTGTCCTGTTCGCAGGCCAAGGCAGCTGGTGTTGCTATACAATTATTGTCAGGGTCCGGAAGCACTGGCGCTCTTTGACTAAAAAGCTAAAACATATTTTTGGTTTATTTTCATCATCCGGCCACTGTAATCAAAGCTGAATTCTCAGACTGTGGGTCTCAGCGCCGACAGAAACTCAGCGGCTCGACCTTTTCACTGGAACCACAGGGAAAGAGAAGCTTTCAACACAGTGGAACTGCAAATAACATCATGTCCTTCACTACTTCTTTCACTTCTCCAAGTTTTCTTCTCTCTCTCTTTACACAGAGACATAAACAATCACCATTATGACACGTTCAATATAAGTGCTTTGTGCTACTGGTCCTTTGGAAAGTAACGGCGCAGTGGTTCGAAAATAAATCAACTTAAAAAGGAGGAAAGAGGTCACAGGGAGGAAAAAGAAGACGGATCGTAAGAGAAATAGAGAGAGACAGACGGGGGCAGATATTGAGAGGCGGCGTGAGGACAAGGATGCAGAAAGGAGGGAGGAGGAAAAGGAATGAG
The DNA here is from genome assembly GCF_949316205.1 of Platichthys flesus. NCBI lineage: Eukaryota > Metazoa > Chordata > Actinopteri > Pleuronectiformes > Pleuronectidae > Platichthys > Platichthys flesus. The sequence goes on along the minus strand of NC_084967.1, from coordinate 10,465,217 downwards.
TTTGGAGGAGGAGAGAAGTGAGATACTGAGGAGAGATGCTGGAGACAAAAAGAGGAAAGTCTGAGATAAGTAAACCTCAGTTTGTGGAAATAATGGTTATTTATATTAAAGCCCCTCATTTTCTCCTCTCTTCTCCTCCACCTTTCTCTCCATCTCTATAAAAACAGATTCTTTCAGTCCCAGCTGAGCCTGTTACACAAGTGTTTCTGACAGTTATTCACACTGACACACACACACACACACACACACACACACACACACACACACACACACTTGAACAGTCGTACCCTTCAAATGCCGTCTAGACTTACTGCACCACAAAAAGCACAACATGAGTAACACACTGTTTGTATTCGCAGCCTGAATTCAGGTGCAGTCACTGATTAAAAACAAACACTATCTATACCGCTTATCTTTGACGGTCTGGAGCCAATCACAGCTGACCAGAGAGGCGGGAACAACCTGGACAGGTCACCAGCGTATCACAGCCCAACAGATAGAGACAACAACCATTCACAGCTTCGGTCAATAAGACTCCAATCTATCAGATCCCGATCTGCCCGACTTTAAACATGCAAACTCAATACAGAAGGACCCCGACTTAACCAGGAATCAATCTGGGACAGTGCTTACCCTTGTACCACCGTGCCACACCATCATAATTGACTAATTAATGAATTATCTTCCAGTACCCATATAAAGTAGAAGCACTGTTGCCTTTCTGTTGACTGAATCCATTCATTTGTTTCAGCAACGCTTTGAAGAAGTTAGTCCTTGGGCACTATTTGATAAACACTACATAGACATATGTTTCAAACATAGACTCAATCTGTATATATATGTATATGTGTGAATACAATATATGGAGAATATCTAATGGAAGTGTTTATTTGATGCTGAATATTGATAAAAAATACATAAGGAATGCTCTCAACCGTCGCAGCATCAGTTTAAGAATAAAGACCAGAACATTCAAAACTGAGAATATCAGAAAAATATCACCATTAAAAACAACAGTAGTGGAATATAGCTTACATTATCGCTTTAAAAGTGACTATAACAATTCTTCTTCTTCTTTATAGCTATAATCAACCATGTCGGGGGAGATGTATACAAATCAGGGCCAGAGATAACACGAACCATCGACTCAGACAAGAGAGGAATACGTGAAGCCTGGGAGAGACGTGTGTGTCGTCCTGCGCTTGGCGGGCTGCCATGTGAAGTAGCGCCTGATGCCGACTCCATTAACATGGCGATGATCTCATCTCAGTGGAGAGACGCATACCGCGCACATCACAAACAACGCACATCGGTTCTCTCATGCTCTCACTCAGAAGGCATGTGTTTTAGTATGTGTGTGTGTGTGTGTGTTTGGTGCAGGGCTTATGTGTGTGTGTGTGTTTGTGTGTGCACTGTGACAGAGACAAACTGAGAGGGTGTAATTGCCTCATCCGGAGCTGCTGGGCTACGACAAAGCCTCGTGCGGCTGCTGCTTCAAAATGTACGAGTGCGTTTTGTTACTGTTTTTCATAATCAGTCCTCGTGGGCTGTGTGGAGAGCACGCTGGCTCACTGAGGCACACACACACAATCACACAAACACATAGACAAACACACCACTGAGACCTGCAGTACAAACATTATTCATAGAGACGAAAAATCCCAGCAAATACCCTCCCTGTCTCAAGGCAGAGTTTAAGAGGGATTTGAAATATTGGCCGGCTTTATCCGGGTGTGTTTATTCAATGTGCAGTAAACTGTGGTGTACTCACCGCCTTCTTTTAAACGGGGACTTTGGTATGTCAGCCAAAGGTATCATCTGTTCACCGGGTCTGACCCACATTATGGGACCGTCGTCACTGTCTTTGGGACTCATCAGCCGCAGACTGGAGAACGTCCCCCATGGAAGGGTCCTCTACAGCCACACAGAGGAGAGACACAGGGAATAGAATTAAAGCAGCCTGGTGGTACATGTCACTTTTTCACTTGTTAAAAAACACTAATACAAAAATATTTCATGTATTCCACTGAGTACTCTCAAAAAAGGAAATCTCAAGAGCAGCAAAGCAGGCCCCCTGGCGAAACATGTCACTGCCAGCCGAGATGTCGCGGAGGGCACCAAATCAGAGCCAGAACTCTCGATCGAGAGGAAGCGCCAGAGGATGTTGTGTCTTTTGATATTCGCCGTACCCCAGCACTCCTGCACGCTGCATGCAGGATATTTAAAGTTTCACAACGGGAGAGAACAACAGCAGAAAAGCATGCCTGCCTTTGAGGGACAGCAGTAAACACGGTGCTCTGAAGGTCGGTTCTTGCACAGACGTTTTCTAAAAGAGAAGCAACTTCCTGGAGCTGCATTGAATCCCTCCGACGCGCCTCTTAGCGCCTCTTGTTTGCCAGCCGCCGCTGAGAATATTAGGTGTGTTGTGTGATGTTTGTGTCTCGCAGAAGCTCTCCATCTGTTCAGCTTGTGTCGTTTCCAAATAATCAGAGGTGTAAATGCTTGGAAAGATTTGGGCACAGTATTGAGTCTTTGAGTATATGAGGTCTGACAGAGTCATTGTGAAAGGAATAATTAAAATCTACTTCATATTTCAGCCAAAAAGGAATTTGATACAGTATCGGCCCACTGAAAAAAATATCATATAATCCCTCTTCAGAGAGGACAGCACAGGAAGAACATTAGTAATTGTAGCCTCCTCATTTATCAAATAAATTATTTCATATTTTAAAAGCTACAGTTTGTTCATACACTGGAATAGACTGAGTCTGTCTGAATACCTCTGTCCCGTCTCCACTCATCATCCCTCCATAACGTCCTGATGCTGTTCAGGATTGCTGCCATCGTTCCTGTCCTGACTCACCTTCAGGAAGGGCGACTCCTCCAGCATGCTGAGGAATTCTGGGAAATAATTCCCGACCTCCTCGTCCACAGCTCCCACCAGGCTGATCTGCCTCATGGCCCCGGCTCTGTAGGTACCGTGACTGTACGTCTTCTTCACCTGCAGCAACAAGAGGAAAAATACAGACTGATATTCGAATGTTTTTCTAACACTGTAGGAAGCAGGTGTTTAGTTTTTGACAATAAACATACACACGTTGCTTTGTGGTTTTAAAGAAGAGCTGGTGAATAAAAACACTGCAGCAATCTTTTCATATCACACCCTCGCTGACATTTAAAATGTACTTTTCTCAATTGAGAAGCTCACAAACAGGGATATTGCAACATTATACACAGTGTGTGCTTGTGAATCGTTTTAACCCAGGAACCACAAACCTTTAACAATCTTTTGCAGTGTGACAGTCTCATCCAGTGTTTCACTACAGCTCCTCTCCTTCTCTAAATGTAAATCGAGTCTTCAAAATATCATGGGTATTATGGGGAGTTGCAGCCCCTTCAGCAAGGTCATTATAGAGCCTCATTCCCTTCACTGCAGCACGCACAACCTCTCGCCCTGATCACATCTGGGACGTCTCAGTCATAATCAAAATATAATCAATAATTTTGTCAAAGCTCTGCTGGGCCGGGGGTTTCCAATCTTGACCAGCGCCAAGGAGATTATGTTTTCATTGCCCTTTGTCTGTCACTCAGCAGGATTACTCAAAAATCCACTGGACTAATGTGACATGACATTTTGAGGAGGGGAGAAGTTTGACCTGAGGAAGAAGCTGTCTACTTTTATTTGTGACACCTTAAAGCAAAGCTACGTCTCCTTGCAAACCCTCTCCACAGATTTCTTTTTTAACTGGTTGGGACCAAATAAACCAACATTAAAGCTTCATCTGAATGATATTCAGAGATAAATGACTTTGAGTGAAATAAAAGATTGAACTTTGACACACTGTCCTTTTCAAACACACAGGATATGATGAGCAGATGTGTCTCCGAGGCTAAATATGAGATGTGATGTGATAGCACGTTTTGATGGACTGCTCTGAGACCTGTTGTCTTAAATACAATATTAATATTTCATTAAACCCTTCACCAGCAGGTTTCAGTGTTAAATGTTTTGATATGTGTATTTATTATTGTCGAATAGACACTGAGTGAATGTTGCCAGTTTCACTTGACGTCTCTGCTCCTCCGGTGTGACGCAAAAGTCTGTTTGCTTCTCTTCACTTGGCTGACAGAGCGTTGCAGTTAAATGTGTGTGTGTGTGTGTGTGTGTGTGTGTGTGTGTGTGTGTGTCTGTGTGTGGATGTTTGTACGTCTAACCCGTCTCCCATACCCTTGGCCCACAGCAGTGTCTTTGTGTCTGCGTGCGTGTGCAGTGTGTGCACCATGTGGCCTGCATGCTGTACTCTTGGCTGGTCAGGATGTGTCTGTGTGTGTGTTTGTGTGTGTGTGTGTGTGTGTGTGTGTGTGTGTGTGTGTTTGTTGACCAGATCCTTGGCTGCACGCCTCTAGTGAGTCACCACTTGACAACATGGCAGAGATAAAAAAGGAACAAGAGTGGGGAAGAGAAACCGAGGATACACTGGAGAGACAGAATGAGGGGAAGAGGGACAGATGGAGAGAAAGTTGAAGAGAAGAAACTGTGAAAGAGGAGAAACAAATACAGGAAACACAGAGACGACAGACTAAGAGAAAAAGAAATGGAGGCAAGGATGGAAGAAACTCAAAGGGGAGTGAAGTAAGAAGGGAGGAGGATAAGAGGGAGCAGAGAAGGAATAAATACAAGGTAAAGCAACAATGGAGGGAGGGGGAGAGAGGGGCAAAAGAAGTAAAGGAGAGATAATAAAATCTGCAACACTGAGATGGAAAAAAGACTTGAAGGATAAAGGCTCCAGGGTGCTAGTCTATACATCTTCCACCGCAAACTTAAAGCATATCTCTTCCAACTATACCTTGGTAATAAGTTAAGTTCAAACTATACAATTTAGTAGCACTTAAATGGCACTTACTTATAGCACTTTGTAGTTTGGCTTTCTTGAAGAAATAGTACTTTCTTGATTCTTGTTGTACTGGGTATGTACCCTCATTGTTAAATGCACTTATTGTAAATCGCTTTGGATAAAAGAGTCAGCTAATTGAAGTGTAATGTTATTTACATTGGCAGATAAGTAGTAGTGATTGATTGGATGAGTATGACACGCTTGGATTAAAAACTGGATTATCTACGTAAATTAAGAGTTGGGATGAAAAGACCAACTCATCACCATACACAGGATTTTGTGACACATCACTGTCATATTTGGCAAATATTAAATATATATATTCCAAATTCTAGCCCAGGCATTAGAAAACTGACATGTATTCGTGCAATTGATAATTTAAACTATTTATTCATACTTTTTTTTTGATATGTACAATTACAAAGTTGATTAAAATGTGTAATGTGGTTGCCCCGAGTCAATCGACAATGATATGAAAGAAAGACAAGCAGCAAATGCTCAGAGTCTGGAACCAGCAAGTGTTTGATTTTGTAAAACTCCTTCAGGTGCTTGGGGACATGGAGAGTAAAGGAACTGAACACATTAGTTAAGCTGTTAAACGTGGAACCAGCTGATTTGTCTGACAACCTACAACATGAAACCACAGAGCAGCAAAGCAACAACAGGCTCAAAGCTCGGTGCAGCAACCTCCCTCTGCTCTGGTCCAACAAACTGTACGTACGTACGTCATGAGGATTTTCTCATTCTGAGGAGATAAGCAGTTTTTTTTTAGCAGAACCGACGGCTGTGAGTGCTTCTCTTTAAAACCGATTTGTGCAAAGACTCAAAACGGACTGAACCAAACCTGGAAAGCCAGATGCGCCAAACAGCAGCGGTGTGGTTAAGGTTTATCCAACTGCAATCTGATCATCTAAAAAGCAACTTAATGCAGTTCTAAGGAAGCATTTACCTCAAGGCCCAACAGTCCCCTTTTAAATCTCCTAGATCCAGATTTGGATCTGCACCAAATTACTCACACTAGATATCAGTCCCCCAACCCTTAAATAAAATGATCAATGAATTATTCTGTGAGAAATCAGGCATAACGTCAAAAATCCCAACGTAAAAGAAATCCTGAATCTCCAAGTTTGTCCAGATCTGTGTCAAAATGTGCCCTCATCTCATCCTTCCAAAAAATTTCATGGAAATCATTTCTGTAGTTTTGCAATAATCCTGCTGACAAAATAAACAAACCGACAAAGAAACGGCATCACCTCCTTGGCGGGGGTAAGAAAATAAATCACATTATTTCCACCGCATCTGTCTGAGCGCTGACACTGTGTAATATCCACATAAGATGACGGGAAGCTTGAAATACTCACTCCACACATATAAACACAACTTTAAATAGTCTCACTGAGTCAATGACCTAAATACTCGCAGAGAAATATGTGTTTGTGTGCACACATGGATTCAAACGTCTTCATGTTTACAAGTGTTTGTACAATTTCCCTGTGCTAGCGTTGAGAAAGTCGAGTGTACATTTGGCCTTTTGCGTGCTTGTAATTGTGCCTATGCATGTCATTTTTCTGTGTGTGTGTGTGTGTGTGTGTGTGTGTGTGTTTGCACATGCATAATTTAGGTGCAGAATAACCCCCACTGAGTTTGAACACTATCACAGGCAGAGTAAGAGTATTAGGAAACACTGCGTCTGCCTGAAATATACTGATAAATGTGATTTTCTCTCTCACACACTCACACACCCATGTGATGGCAAACAGAAGGAAACAGGAAATGTGACGGACTTCCTCCGAGCTGTGCTCTTCAAGATGCTCCGGTCCTTCCTCACCTCTGTGTACGTGCATAAAAACACACCGCAAGAGAACATGTGTGGAAACAAACGGTGACATCGTCTTTATCTGTGTCTTCCGCTGCTAAACTTCACCATGAGCTTTATTAAAGGGAGACTAAAGAAGGCAAATACACACTGTTGAGTCAAACAATAAAAATTCTGCTCCCAGTGGAATACGACCTCTGTAACTTTATCTAAATTTACTGCTTCTCCCACGTCTGCAAATTCACAAGATTAAAAAGCCCACATAATTATATGTAATTATCATAACTGCCATCTCTCCCCAGCTGTCACTTTCTTTCTCAGGCTAAAAACTGTATGTTTTTAACAGATCATCCGCTTTCCCCTGGCAGATTATTTTTCTCTCATCTGTCAGTCTCCACCTCCTGCACTGCCTCGCTCCCTGATAACACTCCTGTCCCCGGTTGGAAGTCTATTAGATCAGGCCTCTTCTCTTTCCTGCTCTCCTTTCCGTCTCTGGGTCTCACACTCGTTAATTCTATAACAACTTTTCCCTGGTCCTGCCGACGCCACTTTCACTCGGTTAATGTGGCGACATCACCCTGCTGCTCCCTGACCTCCTCCTGACCCGGCTTCTCTCCTCCTCTCTCTTTCTCAATTATTATGTCCAGTCAGTCTCTGGCTAAGTCTATTAGTCTGTCACTGTGCCTGCGTAACAACAAAAGCTTCTGGCTGCTGAGAGCTGATTGGTGCCTCGAACACAAGCTCACATACGTTTCCTCACATAATCTCTCCCTCGGCTCGGCCACACACAAGCGCGTGTGAATGCACAACAACACAGTGATGGAATTGTTTGTTTTGATATAAATTGAGTCGTTGCTGTGGTTCTGAGGCTGAAATGCGAGAGATGTGCAACATGAAAGTACGTTTGATTTGTCAACACCGGTGAGATTATGTGGAGGCCAAGTGCAAATAGGATGCCTGTGGGTTGTTGTGTGTTGTGTGTCAGGAGGAGGTACAGTCAGATAAGATGAGGTTCACAAATAACTATCCTGGTTAAGAGCTGAAACAAGGGACACAGATAATCAACAGGGATTTTCTATATATGAAGAGCTGCTACAGGCTTAATTCCTATAAGCAAATATTTATTCCCAAATACGTTTTCCCATTGCGTCCGAATAAATACTAACTGTGAAACATTTTTCTGTAAATGCTCTTACACAGCTCCCAGTGTAATACAACATTAAAACCGCCGCAGTCCCCTCATTGCCTTTGAATTAATCTTCTGATGTCGTAACTACATCATTAGCCGCGGTGACTAAACAGCAGAGATCAAATTATCTCATTGTCCGAGAGCATCACACAGTGTATTGTCTGCCGGGCTGTACCTGCCCTGAGAAAATGGAGCGCTGTAATCTCCCATAATACTCACCAGCTCTGAAAATGCCTTCAGTCAGGTGCTGAATACAAATGACTGACACACACATGAAATGCTGATGTTTTGATCATCTCGACATGAACACAATCCTAAAAATGTCCCCTCTTTCCTCTTCCTGCTAAAAACAAACACACACACGCACAAAAAACAGCCGTCCAGTCATCTGTGACCGGAGCAGAGACAAACAACAGAGCAGAAAACATAAAACGTGCATGATGAACCATTTATCTCGGAGTGTGTGCGTTTATACCTGTGCATGTGTGTATATATCATTGTGTATGCATGTGTGTGTGTGTCTGTAGACTATATGTCTACTACCCAAGGTCACTGCAGAAAGCTGGGAGGGAGGAAAAAAATTAACAAGTCCAGTGGACAATGACGTTAGCCGTGCAAGGAACAGTAGTCTTAAAGGGACAGCTTAGGACACGGGTATGAAAATGGATAAGTCCACTTTGACGACACACGATTTAGACATTTTATTACTTCTTTTGAAACATTCAGAATCATGAGGAAATCCGGGATGTGTTTGTGGAGGCAAAAACCGCCAGAGACACACAAAACATTGTGAATATTTCATAATAGGAAGGAAAAAAGAAAATATGGCCGGAGGAAGAGCGATAGAGCATAAACCGCTCTGCCTCCTGTGGTACGACAGACACACACACACAAACATACACACACGGTGGCACAGTGTGGTAACCGGTGTTGCCTGCACTCACATTGGAAAAAAGAGCAGGCAGTATCTCAATACAAAACCACTCAAGAGGCTTGAGGCAACAAAAGGCTTTTCATTAGTGAACTACAGACATGGGAAATCTCTAAATGAAGAGGTCTCGCTGTGTCGCTGTGCACACAATGAGGACACAATCCAGACACACACACACACAGGCAAACACACACTTCTCGTTTTTCCTGGTGTCCTCAAAAAGCTATGTAATGTTCTGGGGATGAGTTAGAGGCATCTCGCCACATCTGCTAATATACTGGTGCTTGTTCCAAAAGAAAAAGAAGAGAAACACCTTTGGGGTTGCTTCATCTGACTGTGAGGCTGCCACCTGCCAGACAGCGACGTCTCTTACAGCCTGAAACTTTAACTTTTTGGATTTTCCTCCTCTTGCTTTACTGTACTGAGGTGAAAAGTCCAAATCCATAGAGAGGAAGGGACAGAGAAGAGAAAGCAAATGGCTACGTGATCTGGCCTTCAGGGCGGACATCACCAAGCACCTCTCAGGTTCCAACAAGACTTTCAACTCTCTGCTTTCAAATGTGAGATCGTCTGAAGAGACATTATTTATATTATATATATTTGCGGGTATACATCAGTTCAAATAGGTGATTGAATACTTTCCCATTTTCAGTGGAGGAGTTTTCTATATTAACTTTCTATTTTTTCGCAGTGCGTCATGTTTGACGTCATGCACCATGAACTGATGCACTCTCTCACCTCGCTGTCTTGCCAAATTAGCGCGGTCACTCAGGTGGCTCCTTTCATCACTGCCAATCGAGCCGATAAAACCCTGTGTCTACTGTAGAGTCATTTTACCCAGGAGTGAATGCCAACTGTATCCATTCCCATTCCACAAAAAAGCCAGCCATCAGTGGGTTTGCTGACCAGTGGAAAAAGGTGCTATAGAAAGGAATGGACCTCCATAGATAAATGTTCCCCACCCCTGATCTAATCCCTGTTCCTCTGGCTGTATGTGATTGTGTCTGACTAACCTGAGAGTAGAAACTAGCCATAGTTGTAGTTTCTATGTCCTTCTTTGCCAATATTTCCATTTTGACTGGAGCTGCTGGGAATTTGGTAGAGAAGTAATCCAAGAAATCCGGCAGGTAGCTGGCTTCTCCGTGGACGATTCCCATGACATAATGAGCTGCCTGGAAAACAGGGTCAGTAGATCAATTCAGATCATATCTATCATTTGAATTTTTACGAAAATTCATACTGCAGCTACATCCGTATCGTTGCCGTACCTGCGACGAGTCCTCGCTGAACGCCAGGCTGACAAACTCCTGGGCAAATCTCTGCTTCTGTCCCATCGACAGGGCAGAGAGCTGTGAGGTGTAGGCATGAGCCACAAGTGCCCCCCCGTTTGGCTGGTTCTCTATGTGAATGTACGGAGCAAACTCCAGGCCTGCCATACCGGGGTAGGAGCCCTGCGGCTGCTGTTTGGTCGGCCGAGGGAGCGGTGCCTTGATGGAGGAGGATGGATCGCCGGGCGTGTTTTGAAGTGAGGCGCTTAAGAGGAGTTTTGAGGCGAGAGAAGCAGTAGGAGGAGAGGAGGGCACGTGTGACGTTTTGTTGTTCGGCGAGGGGTAAACCGGCAGCGGCGTCTTGAACGGAGACAGGGGGGATTTGTGCGTGTGATCGCTGGGGAGAAGCAGGCCGGCACAAATGGTTTGGCAGGAGCGGTGGTACATCTTCACTCGTTTGTGCTTCTCCCCCTCTTTGTGTTTCTTCTTCTTTTTCTTCTTGACTTTTTTGATTTGCAGCTCCTCCGCATTGACCTGGGCTTTTTCGTTTTCATCTGGACAGTGACAGAACGAGAAGAAGAGAAAAATGACCTCGTTATTTAGAGAGACAAGACTTATGAGAGGGGAGGCTGTTCTTCAAAAAGAGGAAGAAGGCGCGTTAAAAAATCTATTCATGTCCGCTTTCTGGAACCACATATAAATTCACTAGATCTCGATTTCTATTTGGACCTGCACCAAATGTGGTCTAATAAACATGTCAGAGTTTGTTTCATCAAGATCCATGTATTATTCTCGGACAAATCCAGAAAGATGTTGAAAAATGTTAAAGAAAGTAAAGAAAAATTATAATAAAAATCCAGCTTACTAACAGACAACAAACAAACCAAGATGAAAACTAAAATACTTATATGGTGGAGTTAATGAGGACCAATAATAAGTGCAAAATGATGACAAACTTCCAGGAAAATAAGGAAGAGAATAAAACGGGGCGAAACTGCCAGTAAAATAGAATACTCTTACTCAGATTGTTGTCATAACTATTATCTCAATTTTTATCACCATCACAACCAGATACCAGATAATCTCCCCTGGTAAAAAAAAAAACAATAAAACAAAAAATATGAGTCCTAACTATTTTAAGCGAATGTGGACATATGAGTCATAGCTTTTCCCAGATGGTGCACATCTCCTGGGTTGCAGGCATAAAATAAATTCAAGAGCCCTGCGTTGGAATCCCTGGAGAAAAGCAGATATGACTAAGCCAGGAAACCAGCTTTCAAGTGACTTATTTGAACGGAGATAATAGTGTAGATCTCTTAAAAGCCGAGGGCAGGACTGAGTGAAACATGCAATTTATTTCCATGTTGCTGCTGTATGTACTGTTCTATGTGTGAGAGAGTGTGTCAGAGGTGTTTATGTCTTTCTGCAAAAGTATTGGTGGTTCGTTCTTTCCAAGTGGTTGTGTAAACAAGTGGACGTGTATACTTACTGTGTGTGTGTGTTTGTGTCACTTTGATAGGGGCACTGCTGCCTCAGCATTATTCAAACATCAGCTATCATCCCACGAGAAAACACACACCACACACATATATAAACACTTCAGCCTAGTTTGTTCCCCACACACGTTCAACGCGACATGAGACAGGATGAAAAACAGCATAGAGAGAGAGAGAGAGAGAGAGAGAGGCAGAGAGAGAGAGAGAGAGAGAGAGAGAGAGCAATAAAGAGAGCAACACAGAGAATGTATTTGCAGCACAATAACCAAGCTACTAATCCACAAGCTCTTTAACCCAGGAGTCCCCCTCAACCCACAGAGAAGCATTACAATAAGGTGAAAATAAGACTAACACTGATTTAGCACAAATGTTATCAACTTCAATGAGTTCTAGATTGTACGAACTGTTTGACTGCGGTTAATTCACAACAAGAAATTCCCTTCCTTCATTATTTAGAGCAGACTTTCACTGTGAAGCATGTAACAGCAAAGCATTGATATAAGATCAGTTCTCTTAATCGGCATAGGGAAGTGAGAAATGGAATCAGAACATCTCTAATATATTATGATGGGTTTTATGCATATTTATGTATATTATTGAACAGATGGTCGTGAGCATTTTAAGTTCAAACAAGTTCCCTGTCTAACAACACGCTGAGTCAGAAGCCGAAATAGCAGTATGCTGCTTTCTGACTTCCTGTACATGTTAACTCTGGTTGCCAATCTCTCTGACTCTCTCTATCGCTCTGTCGAGTTGAAAAATCAACTCTCTCTCTCGCTGATCAAATTTCGAACTTTCTCTCTGTCGCTCCAACATTAGCAAACGCTGTGATTAAAATGCAAATACACTGTGATTAAATGGCTCACTCACAATCACTGTAAAGCAGCTCTCTGCTCTCTTCAATCTGATTCAATATCCCACCACGTACCCCAGAGTGTCTATTATCGTAAACACACAAGACTAAACATGAGGATTTCTCACTACAGACTAACACAACGACTCTCTCCGTCAAGTTGCTTCCTGACTGGAAGCAGTAAGACTGAAATAGTGGGCCAAATAATCCATCTGTAATTTTCATCAGTAGCCACTGGCTGTGGTATGTGGCCCAAGCCTGACTAACACTTGGAAATGTCACAGCATAGTCATGAAATATCAGCGCAGGGACGTTACAAGTCTGACTTGACTCTTTACAACAAATCAAATCAATCGTGGATAAATGTGCCGTGGCCGTATGCATGTCAGTGTGTGGCGTGTCCGTCCGAAAGGGTCAGGGTTTGAAAGAGAAACAGCCGCTGTTGATAAATGTGGAGCTGCAGTTCAGTGGCCGAGCTCAGATTTCACGGAGAGAAAGAGAAAGGGAGCGGGACGGAGATTACGTCACAGCGCTCTGCAAATAATTCACTCCAGTCAAAAGGTTGACAATGACACAGTCCGCCACCTCCATAAAAAGTACAGAGCAGAAGACAGACATGTCGAGCTGGTGGAGGGCGGTTAAGTAGGCTTTTACTGGTTTCATTTATAAGGGTCCTTGTTCTTAAGAATATCATATTAGTCCCCAATCTTCTGAAAGTTAAGATCCTCCACTTTTATTTTGTTGTGAGTTAGCGCCTGACTGACATCTTATTTTGATATTCACAGACATATCAGTATTTGTATTTATATTTGCAGTATATGAAAAGTTTTCTTATACATAAAATCAATGTATAAACAAGGATGAGCTACATTGTCATAGGCTGTCTCTCAATTCCCCCCCTCACAATCCTAGCTGACAGACGTAATATCAGTGCACACACACACACATGCACACACACTGTCAGAAGGTCAGACTAAATAAACCCTAAGCCAAATTTCTCCATCTGGTTGAGCAGCGTGGTGCAAAGGTCGACCAAATGCCAGGGATCGAATTCTCAAAGAGAGAAATAAAACCGTTACAACCAGGAACCTCTCCCACCGCACAGATCCTGCTCTACGTTGCTCTTTTTTCCGACTACCCCACAGTAACTGACTGTTTTCCGACCCCCCACTGGGATGCAGAGCGGTCGTGTGTGTTGCTCGTATGTTGCGAACATAATGATGATTTATTGTACGCTACCCTGCGAAAGTAGGCCATGTTTGGTAAGCTCAGCAGCAGGTTTCCACTGAGACGGATGCTGAGTTTCAACTGGGTGCACTGACACATGGGAAACCATCAGTTTCGACTCAAAGTGTGATGTGATGCGATGGTTTTCCGAGCTGGAGTGAATGTGATAAATGATTCCAGTTGGTTTCTGGGTGATTTACCCCATTTTACTTCTACCACATATTTTAATGATTGATTAATGGCGTCATCATCCAACTGTTTTTCAGTTCCTTACTGCCTACACGATGGGGAGTGACAGGACAGATATGAGATGGAGAGACGAATTTAGCAAGTAGCCTGTGGGGTGTGCAGCTCAAACCCACTGGACCAACACGAAACACTGACACACACTTCATATCTTCCCCGCACAATGTCTACACTGAAATTAAAAATATATCACTATTGCGACGTTTGTTTCTTGTGTCCGAACCTCACCTGAGGCCGATACAGTTAACAAGTGTATGGGAATGGTAGTATTTTAGTTTTTAAGGCCCGTTATTATGGAGACAGATTACCTCTGATGCAGACCAGAAACACCTTGAGATTATTTTAATTGCAAAACGTCATTTAAAGCATAATAGTTTGATCCATAATATTAATATTCATGAAAAGTCCCTTTATATGCGTGTAAATTGTGTGCTGCCACCAACCTTTAATCAGCTGCTTGACTTCTCCGTTCTCCCTCTTGATCTCATTCATCACTTTGTGCTTCTTCTTCTCCTTTTCCCTCTCTCTGTCTTTGACCTTCTTCATCTCCCTCTCCTCTCGGTCTCTCTCCTTCGCTTTGTCCTTGGCAGAGTGCTCTGTGGAACCAGAGGGAAAGAAAGGTTTCAGGTCAACGCGGCAGAGTGCACAAGATTTACTCAGGCTCACTTCACTTGGATTTATGTTGCTGACCTCTCCACTGAACTCCTGCCAGGTGCTTCACCTCGGCCAGCGATTTAACTTTTCCGTTATCGTGATACTCTTCCTCATAAAAAACAGTTTGTCTCTGCCTTTCCTGCTGCAACACATTCGCCTCCCCAGCACAGCCTCTGCTCTTATCTCTCGTGCTTTCTCAGCAGTGTAATGACCTTCCATTCCTGCACCATTCACTCTAGAAGTTTACTTATAATCTTTAAACTACATCTTTTCTAGATAGATTGCACGTTTCTATCCCTAAACTCATCCTACTCCCATGTTCTGCTCTCACAAGCATGAATATGCTCCGGTTTTAAATGTCTTAAACTCTTTCTTCGCTTTTTAGCTCATTTTATTTCCTCTTGCAACTGAAAGATTCATTCGAGTGCTGAGGGAATATTACAGATCGGGGAATTGGAGTGCGCTCTAACAACACTCATTGCAAATTGCTGTGGATGAGAGCATCGGTCTAAAATGTAAATATCCCCTCACACACACCTCTTCAGTCATTGGAGTGCTTTCTGAGAGGCCAGGCATGTCTAACTGGACACAAAGACACTTTTTTCCCAGTAGGTCAACATCTCTCACCTCAAACTGAGCTAAAAGAAAAATGAATCTTCCTTAAAATAACTCCATCTTTTATTATTAGCCTCTTTTGATTCTTTATTTCCTTATCCCCAGGAAGAAATACAAAAGAACTCCTTTGTTTTGTTCCTGCATTACTTCTTTTTGCTGTTCTTTCTTTTCCTTTCCAAAGAACTTCTTTTCTCTGAACTCCGTCAGATCCCTCTTTTAAGAGGAAGCTGTGTTCACTCTCCTGTGGATGTGGGGAGTGGGAAAGTGAACACAGTGGGGTTGGACTCACTGTTCGCAGGATCAAAGGAGAAAATGCTTTGAAAGTATAAAAAGCTTACAGTGGCAGCAGGAAAATTGGAGTTAAATCAGCACACTTGTTTCAATTATATATAAATATTTTCAATCTTGGGACATTTTCACAACTGAAAGTCCATACCGAATTAATATCATCATGATTTTACTACCAGAATATTCACCCTCAACACTGGGAGCCACCAAAAATTGCCCTGGAGGCTAAATGTCTCTGACGATATCCGACGGGCTTAGAGATTGGATCCAGACCAAGACCACCTAGTTTGACCCGACTCAACTTTGGTCCGCAGATCATGATCCGAGTCACAGTTCGCGCTTGTTATTTTTGGTTCAGCCTACACTAAAAACGTCAGGAGGTCTGGACCAAACCATGCAGATGTGAATTGGCCCTAAGAGCAATATTTTTCTTTGCCCCTCATGATGAAGCAGGTAGTCATTCCGCTCATACTCTGTGGTTAAGAGAAGGAAGAAACCATTTTTAGAACTATGCAAAAACAGTGCTGTTAAATTCCCAGACACTGTGAGCGGCCTAACGGAAAAAAAACAACGCGACACTTGTTTCCAAACATCAAACTTTTGCTCCACAGGAAACTGCCTACAAAGGTGGGCTCACTCAGATCTACTGCCAGATTTGAGAAAACATGTCAGACCATGTCGCTGCAGTAACACTCATAAACTAGAGGTTTAGAGGCAAAAGAAGGTAAATTAGCCCAGGAAGCTGGCGTAGCTTTAATACAGCGGTGAACAAGCGTATTCATCACAGCTTGAGCGGAGGGTCTTCCCTTTCAAATAGAGAGAAAACCTCTTTCTGAACTTTGTGAGATGTAAGAAGACAGGGCTGTATGGTGCTCCGGTAGTTTTGGTGACATCCAATGAAAAAAACAATAGTCATTATAACAAGGTGATGCAACCAAGATATAAATGACTCTAATTAAATGCGATCCATAAAACTGAAACTATTTTTTCTCTCGTTTTTGTTTGGGGACTTTCTGGCAGCAGGCAGTTTGAAGGGGAACACAGCAGGTGGGTTTCGCTGTTTCGATGATCACAGGAGGGAAACACTTTGAAAGATGGAGGGCCCGCGGCAGGCGGTTTGTAAGATTCAACTGCACCAGCACTCACTGGCATCCAACTTTTTCGTGTTGTGGAGGAAAATAAACTATTCAAAAAAAGAATCAAAGCGGTATCCACGTTTCGATGCTTGCTCATTATTTTTTATGTAAATCGCACACTGGAAACCTGCCTCCTCCAAACGTCTGTCCTTGAAATTAACTTTATTTTGTGTGTGCAATGTTAACTTGGTAGGCACCCAAGACAGCACAGTGTTTAGAGCTGTAGCCTGGCCAGTTTTAAATGTGTGCTAGCAACGTGATAAGGCTGCCGACCTGTCCGGGGTGTTCCCTGCCTCGTGCCAAAATGCATGCTGGGATTGGCTGCAGCCCGCTGCGACTCGAAAACAGGACGACAGCTTCAGAAAACAGATGAAGGAAAAACTGATCTTATCAAAGGTTCCCATGTGAAATTCCTTGTTATTTCACACTATTCACACATCCTCTATTTAACATTGATTTCTATGCTCTAAGAGTCTGATTCTAAGGCGACAGACTGTTTCAATCTGGACTTCAGATTTTCTTCTGTAGATAATAAAACCAAAACATTCAAACTGTGTCTGTGCAAAGCTCCAAAGCTTCTTTGACTGAGCTCCGAACTGGACGTCACAGTTTGTGGAGGACTCCCATTTGAAAAAATGCTGGACACTAACAAACACATGTCTGACTCAGGCTGCAATGATGTGGCAAACTAGAATGAAAGACTATGGGTAAAAGCCATTCAGGCAGACAGTTTGCATGCTGGAGCCTGACTGATGCTGATTATGGGGGGGCGGATGGAGATACCAGTATTAGTGCGCAAAACATTTCTGAACAAACCAAACAACAAAGAAAAGTAATTGAGGCTTGATATTTCCCAAGAAAGACATTTGGTGTGTTTTCAACATCTCAATTGATTTCATTCATGGAACTAAATCTAAATCTAGTGGATTAATTTATGGTTTCATATTTTTCATAAGGGGCCTGTTAGACCTCGGAATGTCAAACTTTATTGGATGCCATTCTATTTTTTTTTCTGTATAATAAAAGTTTTCATGTTGGAAAATGCTGATGCAGATATGTCTGTGAACGGCTCATATCGGCCCATTTTTACACATAACAGATAAATCAGTCAGGCTCTAGAAGTCATATTTTAAGGGTTCACACACACAACATCGACTGTAAGTCATACATCACTTCACTTATCAGCAGGTCAGCAGACATAAATGAAAGGGAAGTTGATAAAAAATGAAAGATGGGTTCCTCAGATTTGAGTCTCGCTCCCCTCTGCATGGAGCCGACTGATCGGGTAAAAGGCACAAGAGAGTTTCAGATCTGTTTAGTCAGTGTAGCTTAACTCACTGTGAAATACAGGTAGACCTGCTCCCCAACAAAACCCTGAAAACGTTACACGCTCAGTTTACCCCTGATGGTGTAGAAAAGGCCACGCTTCACAATTCAAGGCGATTTCAAAACGATTTAGCAGAAAGGTTCAGAAAGTCTTTGCCATTCTACTGAACTGCTACTGTACATGAGTTAAGTGTCTCATCATTTTTTGGGACTGAACAAATGACCCAGACGACAGTTAAATGTGGACTTAAATGGGTGCTGATTGCAGCTAAGCTTCCATTTCTCTTCCCTTTTCTCCACCGGCTGCCCTCGGCCACAGAGAAGTCCCGGGCGTAGTCAGGGATTCTGGCAGTGTTGTGCACTTACATGCCTTAAGTTTCCCAATTACAGCAGTTCAGAGAATTACATGATTCACCGCAACCCGACTTCCCATTAACATAGTTTTGTATGACTTTTGAATAGTCAGAATGATGTGTCCACTTCCTCCCACTATCCAGAAATGAAGCCAAGATACGAACACTGCCAACTTGTGAGTCTGAGCAGTAGCTATTAGGTGATGTGACCTGGTAACGAGGAGCTGCCGATACACACGCTCAACCAGCCGTGAGCCATGTCCCATCCACCTACATGGAGGAGGCTGGGTTTATTCATACTGCAGTCAACTAACGGGGGGGCGATCAAGCTGTTTTGGTTTCACTTTTAGGGAGCCGTAATGTCGTCCATCTTTATATTCAGTCTACAGCTGTAACATTAAAGGTCTGAGAGCTGCAAAAAGAAATGAGCTGCGTTGCATCGGCCCTAATCCGTGATTTATGTGTCACAAGTGATTAATCAAAACATAAAAATAACCCGGCTGGTGATTAAGACACTGTCAAGTTTTCCAGATTCATCATTGAGTTGTGATGTCTCTGCATTCGGCTTAAATGCTGAATAATCTTTAAATCCCTTTAAAGAGCTCATCGCTTGAATTATGAAGAAAACTGCATTTCATACAGTTATGAATCAGACTGTAGATAAATAAACTGCGTCTCTCAATGACAACAGACAAAACTCTGCCTCAGACAGGGTCAAACTGAATAAAACAACAACGTCTTGGACACTTTACAAACTTGTGTGTCTCTTATTTCAGGACCAAATGTAGCCAGGAGTCGTTGCTCCCTCTCCACTGCCCTCAGCCTCCCTCCTACAGCAGCCGCACCTCCGACATCGCTGCGATGATGTGATACTCGTTGGATCCCGGTAGGAAAAAATTCTTCCCCTCCGGGAAGGTCAGGGCGCAGCTTGGCGTCGCCGCAGCGCTCCTGAATCTGGCAGAACTCCCTCTGTGGCTCAAGGACACGTTTGGGCGCCGTGCCTCAGACGCCGCCACTTCCTTAAAGCCGTCCATCTTTAACCACTGGCTCGGCCTGCCGGTCAATACCTGAACATTTTAATCCTCGAAAACACTGTGCTCATGATTAATGTGGATTAACACTCTGCTCCACATTCCCTCATCTTCACAGTTAAGGCTACTCAGGATAATTACAGACTCCTGCTGCTGGCCGTTGAGCAGCTCTACACCACAGCAATTAGAGGTTCAGTGTGTTGCTCGTGAGCACGTACATGCAAGAGTTGAAGGGCCGATAATATTTATGCTACTTAAAGCTAATTCTGGCTGCGTCCAACAGACCTAATGAATGACTATTCTGCAGTGAGCTGCAAGCATGATTGGAGTCAGTCAACAAGTTTACAGCATTATAATAAACCAGCAAATAAACCAGAAAGAGTGTTATGATTGCTGTATAAAAAAATTATCCTAATTTTAATTTAATTGTTTAACCTTTTTGCTGTTCGGAAATTCCTTTAAACTGAAACACGGCCTTCCACATTTTTGTTTGAACGAAGACAAATCTGAACATCCATAGACAGACAGTTAGTGATAGTGTGTTGGGGGCTAGCAGCCGGCAGCACGTCTCGTCCTGCTGTTCTCACTGACTGCGGTGGCTGTTCAGTGCGTGTCATGACCTCTTAAACTGCCCGACTGGAAAAAGGGTGACATCATACACTCACCCACACTCTCTCACGCGTCTGCTCAGTGCACCCGCTCATGTCGAAAAAACACAAATGCCATTGAGACGAGCATGCAAACACGACTGCATGTGGAGATGCTACAGAGGCCGAACAGCAAGGATGACACAGGAAATCAATGAACCCACAGCAAAACTAGATATCAAGAGGATCGTTCAACAGATGGTTGTGGTTTTTGTGTTGCGTCAGTCGTTAAATAATCCTACATCTTATAAAATAATGTGACATAACATATTTGTAATTTTACTCAAAGCCTTGTGTATATTAGTATTATGTATAATAACTGAGTCAAATGTATGTTGGTCGTGGTCTTTAAAAAAGAAAAAAAACATTTATTCTAATTAGTAATGTGAAAGATCAACGCAAGTGAATTGTATTAGAAAGATAATAGACCTCTATCATGATATTGTTATGGATGAATTTAGACAGAAGCCCCCGGGTGTCCACGGACCCTCATTTAATATGCACCCTCTTTGGTGGGTAATATGATAAATCAATTAGAACAGATCATGTATTTGTGTGGTATTTTGAGATAGTATTACTCTGCAGACAGTTTTGTTTGATAATTTGAATAATCATTTGCATTATATAAGCTTACAAAATGTACTCCCTTCGTTTATCTACTTGTTTTGCCTTCTTTGACCCACATATTAGACAACACCATGGGTCACAGTCAAAACAAACCACATGTGGACGCGTCGAGTCAATAATCTAATCGCTGCTGCCAGTGGAGTCCAGATCTGATGACTGCACGGTGACAATACACGTTAAAAATAAAAGTGATATAATGAACACACCGTGTGCTGTGGAACACGGAGCATCAACAAGCCGCTGAGCCCCGCGTCCGCTCCCCGCACGGCCGCGGGTTGCAGGGGGGGGCGTGGTGCTCCACCAAAACAACACTTACACGATAATGGCGGGCGGCTGTCATGTTGTAATGACAGCAGCAGCAGCAGGAGCAGCAGCGTGCGGTTTAATGCGTACACCACTGTGAAGAATAGGAAATCACTTATAATATGAATAACTTGAAATGGTCTGTAACACGTTAGTATGGATATATTACACATGCGTTACATACAGGGGATCGTGCGCGCGATGTTTTATGAATAGCGCGTAACGCAAGGATTCCGCAGCAGCAGCACGAGAGCAGCTGGTCTCGAGCAGGTCGCGCGGCCACTGGCGCGGAGCTCGAGGGTTCACGAGCGGGTGAAGTAGCCCACACAGCCCGCGGAGACATCGACCAAACCCGGGCTTTCACAGCCCGGCGACCCGGTGCGAACACCTCCCCCCACGGAGATCGAATGAGATTCTGGTAATCTTCGTGTGTTCTCTGTTATTTCACTGAACGTTCAGGCGCGCGTTGTTAGAAAACAGTAGCTGGTCCGAAACCAGGACGAATTACTGGGGGCGGACAACCGCGCGCTGTTTGGGGCCACATGTTCGAATCCCCAGTGTGTGGAGCCAAGTCAGAGTAAAAGCGCAGAACTCCCGCTCACTTGCAATAAACACAACTAAACAACTTTGTGAAAGCAGCTCCAGCTCCGAGGAGCATCTCGGTGAGAGCGAGCACATGATGGTGGCCTACCTTTGGGCGGCAGCGTGACCTCTCCGTTCTCCCTCGTCACCGCCGAGAGAGGGCTCGGTTTGCTGGTGTCGTTGTTGTTGTTGTCGTTGGTCGCGGGTCCGGAGGTCACTATCACTTTGTGTTTCTTCTCCTCCTCCTCCTCCTGCTGCTGCTCCGCGCCTCCTCTCAGAAGCTTCTCGGTG
The DNA here is from genome assembly GCF_949316205.1 of Platichthys flesus. NCBI lineage: Eukaryota > Metazoa > Chordata > Actinopteri > Pleuronectiformes > Pleuronectidae > Platichthys > Platichthys flesus. The sequence continues at coordinate 10,443,443 of NC_084967.1, read as the reverse complement.
CTCTCCCGCTGTTTCTCTCTGCTGCTCTTCTTGGCTCTGCAGGAGGAGGACGTCGCTTTATAGAGGAAGAAGTCGCTCTGTTTGAACACTTTGTGCGTGTTTGTGGGTGTTTGGGATCCGTCGGTGGAAGGGGCAGGAGGGTTGTTGCTGCCGCCGCTCCACTCCCCCGGGCTGCTGCCGGAACTCTGCCGCTGCTTGCCGGGGTGCTGGAGTTTCTCTCTGCCGCCACCGTTGCCTCCCACTCCCGCGTCCCTGCTGACTTTCTTGGGCTTAACGCTGCGCTCCTCGACTCGGGGCTTCTTGGCCAGCGGCGGCGGCGGCGGGTTGAAATCCCGGGCAGCAGCCGACTTGACGAGCGGGCTCTTGGCGGAGGCGAGCCCCGCAGCAGCCGCGGCTCCGGCGAGGTGAGCGGAGCCCAGCGAGTCAGCCATCTTGAGGCTCGTGTTTACTCTCTAACGTCTCTGCTGTTTCCAGCAGGACGTGCAGGCGGCGGCGGGGGGCGTGGCTCCGGCGTAAGTGACAGGCGAGGGGCGGGACCAAGATGTGACTGACAGGTCCAGAGGGAAAAGCAAGAGGCGGGGTTCAGTCAGGGGCGTGACTAGAGTTTATTGGGGCCCCCGAGCAAAACATTACCAGGGGGCCACTCAAACAGACATTTAGTTATTAATCTTACACCAACTAAAGGTATGAAGTGTAAAAAAGATTGTGTGACCGTGGTGTGGCGTCAAAGTTTGATTACACGCCATCAAAAAACGATGTTCTGTATCTCGGATAAACATGGATCATGAATTCTTCGATACTGAGGAGACGATGTTGTCATAACTCCACTCGCCATTGTCCTATCACCACCAAACTTCTGTCTCGTGATCAGAGTTCAAGCCTGAACAGCTCTATGTGTCAATATTACCTCAGGGTCATAGCGCCACCTACTGATCAGTGTGAAAATGAAGTTGTTGTAACATTGTCCAATTGACACTAAATTGCTCACGCTACATCAGAGCCCCTACTTGAACAGATCTATTAGTCTGTATGTAATAATGCTGATGGCGCCACCTGCTGGCAACAGGAAATAAGCTTTGTTTTACAACTATCATTCAATTTTCATAACATTTTCACAGTGTGATGTGCAATTGATAGCATTGACCATAATGAGCAATTAGCAGGCAAGAATCGACACAACGTGAAGGATGCTTTTCTAGAAATTGAAGAAAATGTAAGGATTATTATTAAGGGCCCGAGCACCGAACAGTCGGAGACAGTGGGAGGCGATATTGAAATTGTAAGGATAATCATTACTTTATTTTTTCAGGCAAATTAATTGGCTTTTTGAGGGCTTTAATATTACTTATATTATTTCATATATCTCTCCCATTATCACCATGCACAGTGTTATATTTGCAGGCTCTCGACTCCTCAAGCACTTGATTTTTAATAGTTCACTTATTGTTCATATTCTTTGATATAGTAGCGGTGGTGCACAATACATTCCTTTGGCATTAATATCTATCATATCTTGAGGCCCCAGCTTTTAGATTTGACACCAGCTCAGTGCAGAAAGACCATTAATGCTCCAATGCTTCAAGTGTCCTCACATGAGTCACAGAATGTGTGCAGCGGTTTGGTGGTGCTGTGTTTTATTTTAATGAATGCGTCCCCATCAGTAAACATGCCCTCGCTCATCTCATCCTCAAAACTGGATGAGCTCATCACCTCTCACACACAGAACACATCATTATACAGGCTCTGACTCCTCCGGGGCTGTTTACACTTTGATTTATTGAGATGAAAAAATATTCTTCCCTAGGAGTGACAGGCGGACCTCTCGGTACAAAGCCTGCCAGTGTGTGGACAGCCAACCGTGAATACTAAATATGATTAGCAGCTGGACTAAGGGGGTTAAGTTACACCTTGCTGTAAAAACGGTGACAAGTTGATGCAAGTCAGAAGAGGAAATTTGATATATGTGTGTGTATGTGTGTGTGAGTGCAATGGCAGCAGGGGCAAGCCAGGAAGTGTGTGAGTGTGTATTGTGCAAGTTGGACTCCTTTCAACAGCTACTGTATGAAACTAATTTCCCTAAAATCAATCTCGTTGAAAGTATTTCCTATTCCAGGCATTATAAAAAAAACAGCTGATAGTTTTCATTTCCTTCAGATGGCAGCACAGCCTGCTGCACACATACATACACTCTGCACTGATTGGCTATATGTATAAAACCATTACATAACTGCTCCATGGGAAAACTGAGGTGACCCAGTTAAGGTAGAAAGCTGGCTTAATTTACACTAGACGCTGTGTGTGTGTGTGTGTGTGCGTGTGCGTGTGTGTGTGTGTGTTCGACACATTCTGTGCCACTGAGAAAAAACTGTTGCATAGAGTAAAAATAAAGAGGATAAAGTTATAGCATGTTAAGGAAAGAAAACACTTTGGCTATAAGTGGCTCCCTGGTTCCTGCTTTATGATGTATATATTAAACCTTAGTATAAATATTGTTCCTCTGCTACATGAATCCTCTGAAGGCCTCACAGGTTCCCTTTTGTATGTTACGCAAATAATTTAATTCATGCTTTTGATTAATGCCATCTGCAAGTGTTCAATTAAAATAAAATCAGTTATAGTTGTAGAAGTACATTTAGGAATATAGAAATAGTCTTCTAATTTATTCCTGTATTTAATGATCTATTTCGGAATAGTTTTGTAATTTATTGTCCTTTATTGTGGAACAGTTGTTCAAGTCAGGAGCTGTTAACTTAGTCGTAAACTGTTGGGCTTTCTACTTTATTTCTTTGAAATGTCTATGTGCTTTGGCCTTTGAGCCACTCCCCTTGTAAAATTAATAATAGTTTACACAGTTAAACTGGAGCCAGTCAGACTCCTGTGACTTAAGTGGTCATACAAAGGCTTTTTTTTAATCTGTTCAACAAAGTAGTTTCTGTCCTGAGTGGCAAATCATAATTTCAGCAGGATCAAATGACGTTTCCTTCTGTCTGACTGATTTTCCAACAATAAATGATCATGGAAATGTCATAAGATGAATTTGCAGATTAACACCAAAGACAAAGCCGTCTTAACCACGTCTGCTACACAGGAGATGTTGTAGGGGTGTGTGTGGGTATAATTAATCTGAAATGAGCGTTGGCTACATGTGAACACCAGCAAATAATTACAGTACGCTTGTTCACCTGCTGTGCCTCCCTGAGTGTAAAGTCCTGTAGAGTGAATACAAATGTGAAACCCTCAAGGTCTGTGTGTAGGACACTGAGCTAATGTGTGTTTATACCTCCTGCTATGATTAAGTAACTGTCAAATTATTATGCATGCCTCAATGTTTGGGTCGGCAGATCTTCCAGGTGTGAGAGAGGATCTCCTGCTGGGATGCCCCATACACAAACACACACACACACACACACTCTGTATATATCAAACGGATGCTGCGTAAAAGTTAATTTTGAAGTCAGTTGTGATTGACATTATCAGATGATGCCAGTGGGAGACGCAATTTAATTATCTTAAATCGTGTGGCTTCAGAGACAATTCAGAGTGATTTATTAAACACGTGACTGGTCCAATATAAATACATACTTCACACACGCACACCACACACACACGCAAATCCACATGCTTTTTTCTTATTATGTACAAAGAAAAAAGAAAAGAGGCGCATCATTACTTGACTTTCATTTTTACTGATTGATTTCTGCAACATACAAACATTTTGGGAGTAAGTGTGTGTGTGTGTGTGTGACAGGAAGAGGACAAGGGGCGTGGCTGAACGAGAGTCCCACTGGAGGCGATGAGCAAGCAGCAGCGAATCATATCAGTCCCGCTCACGCCACTCACGATGATTGGAGGAGAGGGGACGAGGGGAGGGGCAAGCTCTCTCTTAAAGGCACAGGTGGGCTCTTTTTCTGAGATCGAGGCGAGTGTGCGGCTGACGCGGGGAGAGAGAGACAAGGATAAACGGAAAGAAAAGGAAGCTGAGGAAAAGATGGATAATGTGAAAAAGAAAACCTCCACTTATGTTACCGAGCAAAGGGCACATTTTGTTTTGGAACCGCCGACAAGTTATGAGATGCATTACCAAAATGAGCAGATGTGTTGAAGACGGCAGCCTTTCAAAAGGTAAAAAGGCATGAATGAGGATGGAAGAGGAGGAAGATGAAAGAGTAAAATTGGGGAGGGAAGAACAACAGAAACTATGAGGGACTGAAAACATGTGAAGAGGGAAAAGACGGAGAGGCAGAGAGATTATTCGATAAGAGAGAAGCTGGGGTTTGAATGAGGAGCAGTGAACTTGTGATGCAACAAACAGCCGTGTATACAAAAATAACTTTAAAATAGCATTTACAACAAAAAAAATGACCATTATTATTATTATTATCATCATTGCCATCATTAATATTATTATTACAATCTTATTAGGAGCCCGTTGTCGCTATTTGAATGTGACCAGCTGGCAGTCTTTGCTTTACATCTGCCAACCTATTTAAAGATAAACCAAAAAAATCAATCTTTTTAAGAATATAATTAGAACATGAAAGTACAAAATAAAACAACCCTGAAACATTTGACAGAGGAGAAAAACCAAAGGGCAGCAGAATAATTTACAGTTTGAAGGGAAACATCGTGTAGAGGGGAGGAATCATCATCATCATCATCATCATCATGCTATGACTTTCTTACATCTTCTGTTAATAATATTTAAGCAAAAACAAAAATCTGAAATATTATATACCTAAACTGCCCTGTACAGATCTTTATCTTTATAAAAAATGCATATACTGTATAGTTACGGTAGCTAATGGAGGAGAAGTTAGCAGAGTTCAATTCAAATCTGGAGAAAACAGTAGTCCTGGGTCCCTTGCTGCTAAGGTCTGATTGGATCATTGTTTCAAGAATGCAGGAGCAGGTGAAGAACGACTTGGCCGTAAGATGAGAAACCAAACAAGTTGCATTTGGATTTTAAGAGTTTCACAAGATTCCCAAACACTGAGGTCTGCTGTGAGTAAAACCGGCTGCTGGAGCGAAAACGTGCATGGTCGTTCATCTGAGGGCCGACGAGAATGAGAACAGGAAGGCGCCGACAGAAACTTAAATCAGCAAATATGAGTCTCAAGTTAAGACCAGGAGATGCCCAAACAACAACATGGAGATAAATAACCTACAGAGAAAGGGCCAAATTAGGAAGGACTGTCTTCTAAGGGAGGGAGGGAGGGGGCTCATGGTCCCAGCAGTGAGATCCAGAGTCACGGGGCTGACGAGGTGTTTGGTCATTCATAACGAGTGATAACCCGGCTGTGACTAGAAACAGGGACGTCAGATTTTCTGGGCACAAATTCTTAAGCTAGTGCTTCAGCTACGATATCACAGGCTCAATATCTGGGGTGTAGAAAGAACAACCTCCAATCATCAGGTGGAAAATAATCAGATTACAGCTGTAATGTCCTCATCTAACTCCAAACTTCTTAAAACACTCAACAAGTCAATCAAAAGCCACAAAGCAGGATTCCGGAGCCATTAAGCTTGTCAGTCGACTTCAATGACCAAACCACGTCAGCCTCATTACTATGGTAAACAGCATAGAGATGTGCGAGACTAGAGCCGACGCTACTGCAGCTAACGCAGGACAGCTCTAATCTTTACGTTTCTATGATGATCCTGTATAATGTAGCACCAGCACACAGAAAGAGGGAGAGATATAGAGAAGGACAAAGAGAGAGAGAGCACCCTTGCAACCTGTAAATACCCAACAGAAAAGGTTGCATCATGGGTAACAGATTATCTTGGGTCGCTTTGAAGATTGTTGTTCACTCAGTAGGAGGAAGCAGACACCTGGGAGTCCAGTCACACCTCGGGCATCAGCTTCCCACAGTAGCTTTTGTGATTAAAGATAATTCCTGATTGGACACAAACTGTTACTTTTCTCATTTGGTATGAAAACAAAGTATTTTTCCTCATAATTCGAGGGGAACACTTTTCATTTGAACACGTCAGGGTTACGCCTACACTCCTCTTCATTAATCTTAAGAATGAATGGACAAATCTTCATGATGTGTCCACAGCTCAGAGAGAAAAAACAAGACCATTTCTTAATCTACTCTCAAGTCATCAAAATAAAATAAAAAAAGAGGAATTATGCTTTAACCATTAACAGGGAAATAACCAGACTGATCCCAGGTCAGCGTGTCGAGAAGTCAGAACCTCTAGCATCAGCAAGCTGAGCAGGAAAATGTGGACTTTGTTCTAAAATGGACAAGCCACTTAAACAGTGAGTGTCCTTCTGCTCTGCACAGTGGCACTTTGAAGGAAGGACTGAGGAGGAGGCGCTCAGTCTCGACAAGCTGTTGGCACAGAGTCACACAGAAGGCTCTTCTATGTAACACTGTGCTGTCTGTGTGTCTGGGTAGCATCTATCAACTTTTTTTGGACCAGCCAGGTGTGACCAGCAGAGTCCGTCTCCTGACAGGCGAGGACGCTGTTGGGAGGACGGGCAGACGGCCATCATGTCCACTCCAGGGGGGGTTCTCGAGGGCCTCTGGGCTGGATGCAGCGTTTACCGAACCCTGAAAGGAGAGGAAGTTCTTAGTCTGAACTGAATAAAATACGTCCCGAAAAGTCTTTCCCAGGAGACAATGTGCCTTCAGTTCTCGCCCGGTCTCAAAATGATCAAAACATGTTCTGCACATGTGGCCGTTGGCTAGATTTCCCATCAGCAAAAGCAACTACACACATCGTGAACAGATGACACTAATAGAAACCATGTTTGTCAGCAAAGGCTTTTGGCTCAGACCGAAAAATCATTACTTATGCAAATTATACTCGGGTTCCTCCAGAGGGTTGACAGTGGAAACCTGGCCGACGGCAGCTTGCAGTCACAGAGAGTAAAGGTAAAAAGCACAGATGTCTTGACATGTAGAAGAGAGACGACAGCAGACTTACCCACCAAAGTCTGCCTTGCTGTCTGTTGCTGTGGCAGATGCAGGGTCAGCCGGAGATGTCTTCTTAACACGGTCTGACACGTCTGCACACGGGCAAACAGACACACACGCAGGTTAATGGGGTGGAAACACTGTGTGGATATCAAGTGATGGATGTGTTCAGGAGGTGTTGCGTAATGGTTTTAGTGATGCATGACCTGAATATATAAATTACACAGATTTATAAATGCTCAGATGGAGTTACACTCCGAGCAAGCGAATTCAAGTCCTATAGTTATTCCTTTTAGGGTTATTCTCTCTCTGTCTCACAACACAGACACTGAAACTACTGAAGCAATAAATTGGAAGTAACCATCAGCACAGTCTTTGTATCACGGATAAGCATATACACCCATTTTTCATTACACTCCTCTATAGACATGTTTTATCTATTTTTCCCACCAACTTTCCGTATCTTTCTTTCTCTCCATTACTCACTCTCTCGCTCCTATAGCCGCCCTTTTGACAAATTCTTTCAGTCTTATCGTGCGCAGGCTAATTTGTAAAACAGTGAAGGCCCTGCCTCTGCTCTGCTCTGTGGACTGTACCTGCGACAAACACGTAAACGCAGCACAAACGAGGACACACGTACGGGAACTGGAGAGCAGATAAAGCGCCGCTACACGCGCCAACAGGCAGATAGACGGGCAGTAATGGACAGCTGTGACGTGTGTGTTCGTACCTGTGGGTGAGCCCCTCCAATCAGCCGAGGCCGACATCCTCACATCCAGAGGGTCTGGCGGAGAGCAAGAGAATGAGTGAGTGAGCCGAAGAAAGAAGCAAGTGATGTCAAAAGGTTGAGAGAAAAACACACACACGTTTCCTTTCAGAATCACTATAGCTGCTTTCAGACATGCACTGAACTCCGGATCTATTCAGGAGATTATCCAGAGGGGCCGTGTGTGAGAACGCGAATATCCAATTCAGTTGCTCCCAACATTCTTATGTCCAAGTGAGCCCGCACACAGCTAGAGGTTATCCGGTGTCGATTACGAAAGAGGGGAGCAATACACGCAGAAGACGATGCAAACTCTGAAAAGCGATGAGATTCTAGAGTTTTTGGTGTTAATCGTTTCGCTGTAGACAAAAACAGGTTATTTCCGTCGGGGAATTAATACATCAGGTCCATTCTCCTGCACGCTGTGCAATCCCTCCCCTGAACACTCTGGAGATTTTCCTGTTGGTGTGAACGCTTCCTACCTGGAGAATCTCCTGCTGCCACGGTCATATGTGAAAGGCAAAGTCCGGAGAGTGTCCTGACGCTTTCCGGAGTTCATGTCTGAAAACAACTTCTGCTACACAGCACCTTTCCATTTTCCTTCACCACTCAGCCTTCAATACAAACATTCCTCCATCTATCGCTCACATCGCAGAGAACAACCTCCACTCTGGCCTTCAAAGTGCCTCAAAGCTTCATCTTCAAAAGTGAAAGAATTGATTTTTCTTTGAAACACAATGAGGCGGTGAATACAGGTGAGAGCAATGATCTTTCATAATCACCCTAGAGGCGATAAACCATTATCTTCACACACACACACGCACACCTCCACTGCAGGTCTGAGAAAAACTGTAATGCTGCCCTCCAGTGTTGTAAAACCGATAAAACCTCTCAAACAAGCAACATGTCCAAAGTTAAACACAGACTTTAAATCTCCTGCTGTAATGTGGCTGCATATTTTCATCCTAAAATATCAGAGACGTCAGAGGCCTGATACTTGACATGTGTGTATCCCTATGTCTGTTAAAAGTGAGGATGAGTAAGACTACTTGTTCAAACACTGTAAAGGACCAGATAAAAATGGAAAAATAAAAAACATATTCCTGTTTTTCTAGCTGGTACGTAGCACTGATACCAAAACAAAAGCAACAACGGACCACGTGGATATTGTTTTCATATTAAAAACAAAAAGCTTAATCAATTTTCTTGGAGTTGATCAATAACCCAGAACCCAGGGGGGCGAGCCAGTGCGTCCTCACCGCTGGGAACACACACCTGAGATTCACCTGCGACCAATGCAAACGCACCTGTGGCCAGTATGAAGGACTCGGGGGTTCTCGCAGGGAGGGGGGGAGGGGAGTCGTCGCTGTCCCAGCAGTCTGGGATGAAAGGTCAGAGGTCAAATGAGAAGCAACATTATTGGCTGACCGAGGAGGAGAGACAAGAGATCGACAGTGAAATCACAAAAGAGACAAGACAAAAGCTCAGTTGCTAAAAACACATCGATTCCTCCTCCTGTATTTTGTTATATTTACAATAATTTATTGATTTATTTTACACATGCACCGTCACTACTCGAAATTGCTAATAGTAAGTACATTAAATGTCATTCATGAAGTAGTAATTCAATAATAAAATTTGAAAAAGTAAATAAATTATATTAATGGTTAATATTTTACCACTTATGGAATATATTTGATTAACTTGTGGGGTTGTTTTTGTTCACTTTGTAACTCAATTGTCAATTTGTCTTTGTTATGTTTTAAAAATAACATTAGCTATGCTCCAGACAGTCGTAATTACATTTCCCTGGAATCATCGGACCTCATATCCTCTTCGCATTGAACATTATTTCATATTCCCCATCTCTGTGAGCAATATTGCTTTTCAATGTCGTTTGGGATGAATACCCACAGGCCACTGCCACCATGTTGGGCTCCTGCACTTAAAAGAGTATGAAGTAGAGGAGAGGGAAAAGATTCTACTGGTTCACTGGTTTCCTCGTTATTTTAGACCGGTTAAATGCAATAAAGAAATTAATATCATGAGGCCACCACACTTTTGTTTACCATAAATATCATGAATATTAAAGAGTCATATATACTCTACCTAGTATGATACTGCTTTTTAGAAAACCATTGTCCAGTCTGTGTCTGAAGAGGTCTGATGATCAGATACAGGAGATCAGCCCGGATTAGTGTCACATCCTTCTTAATAATAAAGAGTGATTAATTATCAGTTACGGGTCATAATTTAATTTTGATTATTAAAAGGCTACTTACACTGATAACAAGTCACAGCTTGTACTTTTTGTGTTTTATATGTATGATTGTTGTTGTTTTTCTCATAATTTAATACAAATGATCTAATCTATATATATTTGTAATGTTTTATGTATTTGATTCCAATTGCTGCCTATTGTTAGGTATTCATCTTCCATTGTGTAGAATTTATAGAGCTAATTTTATTTTTATTTCAATTTTTATTTCTCAGATATACAGAATATTACGTTGAAAAAGATGCTTGGGGTAATTTTTAAATGTTGTTACACTGTTTGTCCAGCAGAAGGCGCTCTCATTGCATTAGTTCTCAACCCATGAAGCATCTTAAATGTCACAGCTGAGAATAAGCTGGTTCTTCACAGTTTGGGGGCCTGACTAGTGTGTGAAATAAACTGATGGAAAGTAAATTAAGTACCGCAGCATTTTAGGGAAGTCCAGCATCTGTTGCGCTCTGTGCCTCTGAGTCTAAAATCCACCAAACAGTATGAAACAAGCAACATGTATGGATTCAGTGACAGTGCAGCCAGTAAAACAAGCAGCCACCAGCTTTTTTTCCCCTCGACCAACCACAAAGCAGCAATTAGCTCAGTGCAACTCACCAACAAGCATTGTCATTAGATTCTTGCAACCAATCAAACAGCAGCCATTAGCTATTCATAACCGATTACGAAGCGCCGCCGCAGCCCAAAACAAAAGATGAGCCAGGAAAACCAAGCAGCCGAAGGTCAGACCACTTCAGGCCTGTGAGGCAAACATTCCTGCATTTGGTTTGAGATAGTGGGATGACCTGAGGAGAGCTAATGGCTAACACAATTTGAATTTCCCTATTAAGGAGAAACAGGTTACTTACATGAGAACGTTTTTCAGTGTTGCTCCTAAAACAACTGGTGGATGTTTGTGTTCCTTGGAGTATATGAGTAATGCTATTAACAACAAAATGCCTGTATATGTTGTAAGAGTTTGTTTATCCCTAGTTTCTCTGATTAGTTCTATCCAGCCTCAAATTTAAACTAGCTTATTTTAAGCTGCTTACACATATGCACTTACGTCCTGCATCTTAAAACAGATTACAGGGGGGAAATAAAGTCAAGTAAACTTCCATTTCTGACCCCTGACAAATGTTTCACATTTGATTTTACTACTCTTATGTCGTTGACAAAATGTTGTCATGCAACTTAAAACTACTCCTCATAAAGATATCAGTAACCTGGTTGATTAATTTAGATTAAACAACCTCTGCATGAAAGCAATAAAGCCTAAGACTGTTTCTTCTGATTCCAAGACAGATTGTAGAATTTAGACAAGATTCTATTGACTGATCCCCATCATGCCTCCTCATATTTTCATCCCAATATCTAAAGAAAATGCAGTTTTTCTTTTCAGTTCGGAACCGTTCAAATGCAAATTCCAGTTCAATCCACTCCACATCACACCAAGAATCCGATTTCAGAATCTCCAGATTTTGAAATCAGACGAGAGGGGCATCGTTCTCCGCAGCCCAGAAGATCCAAACCTTACCCACTGCGATTGTGACCGTGCAGCAATACAGAGTGTGACCCTGCTCTGCTCAACCCAACGTGCACATAAGTGTGTGTTTGAACATTTTGTCAGTATCATGCAGTGTCGATCCTTCACCATCCGACATGCACACACACAGTTCTCACTCACAACTGCACTGAAAAGAAAAAACAGACACAAAAAAATACATGGTTTCTTTCATTTGTTCTCCTGTTTGCAAGTTCACCCACTTACACAAACACACAAGCTGAAAGAGAAAGAGAGTTGTTTTGACAGATGTTTGCCTGGTAACGTTTGCAGCATTCCTCAAAAACCAACCAATTAGTTATCCAGTCATGCTTCAGATGAGACTCACTGGAATCTCTCACTCTGTTTTTCTCTCTCTCTGTTTTGTTGTTTGCTTTTCTTCTCATTCCTTTCTTCCACGATCTCGTGTTTAGTTTCTTTCTCCCCGTCTCTGCTCAGCCCTCAGCAGTAAGAACAGTATAACTCAGTGTGCGTTGACAGGAACTACTTGTCGTTAGCATGTGGTCTGTCTAAGACCTCTGTGTCCTTACTGACCCAGAAAATGATTCCACTGTGTGGTTTCCCTGAGCTTATGTGAGAGTGGATGATAAATACAAGGCTGTCAAGTCTCAAGGCTCATTTAGGCTCAACGTTTGAAACATTTGTATGTACTATGTGGTCATTTTGTCTGTTTTAGCGCATTTCGGCTGAATGCTTATAAGCACATCTGAAACAGAGCAGAAATATCGGAAATCATGGCGGGGCAGTGTAGCTAATAGTTCAAGCGAGTCAATGAAAACAATGAAGAAATGTCAATAATGGGGTAAGTTGGACCAACGCTGTTTACAACGCAGCCGCTTTTATCCTCTTCCTTAAGAGGCAGATTAAATCAACCTCCTCCATCTGCAACGTGTTTGTTGTTTTCATAATCTCTCAACTCGGCGCTGCTCTCTAGTGGACGTATCGGTTAACAACCATGCCCACGACAAAGACGTATGTGGGAAGTGACGAGTCTCTTTTCATAGGCAGCATAAATGAGCCTCAAGAGTTTTAAGGAAAACTCAACTAAACTCCCTAGAAATAAGAGGAACTTTAATTCAGTTGAGTTAATTCCGCCAAAGATTAGTTGCGGTTTAATTTGATTGGGACAGTTGGGGACTGTTGGGCTTTGGCGGAGTTATGTGCTCCACAATTACTGAGTTAACTTAATTTATTTCAAAGCTGTAGTTTATTAAATCAGACGTCTTCTGTCTAAACCTGAGAAAACAAGAGAACCCAAATGTCTGCTTATCTATCAAACCTCAGCGATAATATGTTGTTTTCTTTGTTAATCGATTCTGTCAGTAAAGCTGAAGTGATTAGATCCACTCATTCCATTACAGCGGCTGATTGACATACTTGCTGTGGTTGCAGGGGGCGATGGGGAGCTGTGCCCTGCGATCGACATTGGAAGCACCTTCCTGACTGGCGGCTGGTCTCCGTGGTGATGGGATGTAGTTACTGTGGCCGTCGCCATGGATACATTAGTGCGGTAGCCCTCCTTTCCTCCAGACATCTCTCCATCCCCCTCCTCGTCCGAGTTATCAGAGTGCAGGGGGTTTGTGAAACTCAGGGCAGTCCTAACTGGAGTGGAGGAAGAGGAAGAGGAGGAGGAGGAGAGGTGGGAGGAGGAGGAGGAAGAGGGAGCGACTCGGTCGGAGGAGGAGGAAGAGGAGGACGTCTTTGGGAACTGTTTGTCCGGGCTGCTGCAGGCCTGAGCCCACGGCGCGTGGCACGACTTCACCTCCACCCTCTCCCCTCCCGGGACCTCCCCCTTCTCTCCGCTCTTCACGGGCAGGTGGTTCGGTCTGACGAGGACACTTCCGTCGGCGTGACTCTCCCAGCCTGCTCCACCCTCCGTGCCCGAGTCTTCCGACAGCGAGGAGCTCGACGTCAGCAGGGATTGGCCAGAGCGGGCTTTGAATGCGTGGCCTCTCTGCAGCATGCTCGCGCTGTTGGTTGAGCCGCTGCCTGCTACTCCCATCGAGGAGGAAGTGTCAAAGCTTCGAGGTCCTTCCTGCAACGGCACCTTTTTAATCTCGATACTGAGTTTCCTCTCAATTCGAGGAGCACCGGCACATTCAACTGCAGGGGAGAGCGGTGAGGAGGGAGTCTGGCTTTGGCCCGATTCGGATTTTGTTGATGCTGAAGACAACTTGTTGTTGTAGTTATCGTTGAGATCTAGATTTGAGACCTGGGTTTGCTGTTTTTGACTTTGTAGATCTTGGTCTTTCTGCTCAGAGGGACTGGTATGTTTTTTTGGACTGGCCTCGGACTGGTTCTGCTGCTGGTCCAAACCTTTGTTCTGAAAGGAAGGGAAATAGAAAATAATATGTAAAACCATGTTGAAAATATTTCATCTCCCAAACACAACCCAAAAAACATGAAATCGCCACATTCAAAATGAAAGGTTATGAGAGCAAAAAGGTACAGTCACACTTCTACTAAAGCCTACATGACAGATTAATTCAAGTAACTTTTTTGGAGGGACGTCCACTCAGCTCTGGAGAACTTCCAGGTCAGAGTTTCCTGAAGTTCAACACTGACTGTGCAAATGAGAATAAGAAACGGAGTTTAGAAATGGAGAAATATATATTCCCGTGTTCTATTATATTCTGAAGTACAATATTACAGTACTGGTAAAAAAGACTGCAATATCGCAACATTTACAAGTTGTTGACAATCAATATTTGATCTAAGGCTGAGCACTATAACAACATATCATGTGATGACAGATTAAAATGTCACACAAATCAAAATAAATATTTTTATAATTGTTGTTTATATTTCTATGAGGCTATATTTTCTATTATCTATCCATACATCTATCTATAACTACATCTATCAATGAATCTTTTTGAAGCAAATCTTTTTCTCATTATTTTGGATGACACCTAGTGCTCTAACCCGACAAAGAGTAAAAGACAGATGCACGTGTAAATCTCTCAACACTTTAAGTTCCTCTTAAGACGGCATCCGTGAAATGTGAGACCTACAAGAGGTTTTACAGGTCTGAATACTTTACATTCATATGCACACACACAGATGAAAAAACATTCCATGCACCAAATAAAACCCCAATAGAAACACAGATGTGTGCCTGTGCAGTAACACAATAGTTTTAATACACAGTATTTCTATCGTATCGATGAGCTCACCTGTGTCGCATTTTGCTTTGTGGTAGCCAGGACGTGAATGAGAGGTTTGGGGTGGTAGCGGTCGTTGTCCTGCCGAACGTTGGTGACGGTGGGGAAGGCTGAGGGGGGAGAGGGGGTCAGGATGGGGGGTACGGGGTGAGGCTCCGGGGGCTGGAGAATCTCCTCCTTCACGTCGCCTTCTGCCTGGGAACTAGACGGAGATAGAAGAAGAGGAGGGAGGTCAGTTAAAGCTGAAGCGTGCGAAAGGTTTTCATCGAAAGGTTATTACCCATTCTGGCTTTTGAAGCTTTTAAATAAGACATCTCAGCTCCACAGAGATCGAATTGCAGCAGGAGCAAGTTGTGTAAATAATAAAGTTCAAATCCAAACCGCTTGTTTGAGATAAAAAATAAATAGGTTTAGAGGTCAAGAAATATAGCACTTAGAAAAGGATGAAAAATGAATTTCATCATCCTGGATTACGTTTAAATTTATCGCCATCTAACGATGAGATGATGAAGCCAAGATGATGAAATTAACTTAAATTTATCTCATACATAAATTTAATACCTGAATTAAATTAAAAAGGACATTCGCGTTCATGCTGTGAAGCCAAGTTTTCCACCACTAGATGGCATGATTTAAAAAAGTGTAGCAACATGCTCATATTATGTCAACATATTACAGACTAATTACATGTTCTCACAGCTCTCGCCCGTATTTAAGGTAGACATGATAGGTTGATGTGAAGTGAACTGAAAACGGACTGTGAATTCCTCAAGCACTTTATAACAACGTTTTGAGAAGTACTATACAAATACAGATTTCATCAGTAGGTGGGATTTCTATCGTATTTAACAGAAATCTCCCACGTGTTCTGTACTGTGTATTTTGAAGAACATACAGTCTCTTCACAAACCCACCTATAGATCCACAAAGTGTAGGCGTGTGGATTACATACACTACACTACAGGATATTGAGGTTGTGACAGAGCCAACCACACGGCAATGGAACCGTATACATTAAGACATCGTTCCATTTCACAGCATACACTTTCACATATGTATGCAAATACTGTACATACACACACAGTGAGGAAAAACGAGTGAAAGGATGTGGTGATGTGCTCAATCAAGGGCGCATGACTGAAGCAAGAGGCGACAAAGGACTGACAGCACATGATTCTGAGCGTGTGCGCGTGCGAATCAAAGACAGACAGAGAAAGTCAGACAGAGGGAGAAGTTGCAGAAGAGAAGCACAGGGGATTTCCTTTACTTGTGCAACTCTGAAGTTTTGTCAGAGCCTCAGCATTGCAGAAACATCTATATCTCATTGACATTTGTTAGAAGGCTGGTGTGTATTTCTGTTTATTATTCTTTATTCAAAAGATAGAGAGAAAGAAAGAAGGAGAGAATAATTATATAAACAATATACGGCTTAGATGACATTGCAAAGATTAAAGTCAGCCTTGTCAACACTACTGCACATATTTCTTTTCAATGGATATTTTCCCCTACTTCTTAAAAAAGACCTGTCCAGACAATAACAGCTACCACTGCTCAAATATACACATGCAGTGATGAAAGCTGTATCAATGATCCATTAAATATAAGTGGAGAACATTGTGAGAATCCTCAGGGGGCTTATTTTTCGATCAACAGGTATATAGCCGCCATTGTTGTTGTCGTTTCTGGCACATTCTCATTACACAAAATAATAGTGAGCTTGTTACATCATTGTTTTCATAACTATCCCTTTTAACAGATGTTTGAAAATCTGAAGTTTGGAAGGCGTTTGTACAAGATCTCAGTTTCAGTCACTTCAAATGCTGCTTGCGTTTGGTCAAGAGGCTCCAACACAGACAGAGCCCAAGTTTAGACCACAGGCC
Organism: Platichthys flesus; assembly: GCF_949316205.1. Classification (NCBI taxonomy): domain Eukaryota; kingdom Metazoa; phylum Chordata; class Actinopteri; order Pleuronectiformes; family Pleuronectidae; genus Platichthys; species Platichthys flesus. The sequence goes on along the minus strand of NC_084967.1, from coordinate 10,426,877 downwards.
CAGTAAAAGCAGTTTTATTGACTTTGTATTCTCAATTATAGCTGGGAATTTAAATGAAACGTCAAAGACAACACACTGTATATCTATAAAAAGAAAGCACGCGGGTGTTTAGATGAATAGCTGTTGTTAAAATTCTCAGTTGGGAGGTCAGAGGTCATGGCTGCTGGAGATCAGAGCCTCTGCTAATGTCAGGTTTTTGCCCGGCTAGTTCAGGCAGATCACTTCTATCCAGCAGAACCTCCAGCGTCTCTTATGAGACAATGATTACAACATTATTTAAACCAGAACCCCATTATTCCTTTGGACTTTTCTTTAATGAAAACTTACATTACCCAGGAGGGTTAACCTCCTCTATATCATCTTCATTGAGCCAGCAGAAGACGTATTTAACAATAACACAGACGACTCCCACCCGTGCTGATTGTTTCCATGGGGATATGAATCATTCAGACGCACCAGAGTTTATTCAGGCCCAGTCTCCCTCTAAGAGGAGATAAGATGAAACTTTAATGATTCCTAAGGGGGAGCTGAGCTGTTACATGAGCAAACACTAATAAGCCGAAGCAAAACAAATAAGCAGCATCGACGGGCAGAGAGGAAACAGAGGTTCCAATCACGTTCATGAGACGACTGCAGCACGGAGACACGCATGAAAGAATGTATAAATATGTATGAAAGTAATATGAGGGTTTACATGAAGTGAATTAAGTAGAAGTAGTGGTTTCCATGATTGGTTTCCTTGTCAGCTTCCAAACACTTTGTTTAACTGTAGAAAATGAGCAAACCCAGATTTACATTGTGCTGATAATGGATTAAATCATCAGTGGCCACAAGGGACAAACACATGAAAGTTTTTTCTTCCTGCTATTCTGCAACATCACCAATAGACTATGGACTAAATACCAATACCAACTTACAATAAATACATTTATCTGGTTTAACACTGCAAATTATACAATGTACATCAGTTAAAATGTATTAAAAATACCTCCCTTTCGTCTCTTTTGGGTTTTGTACCAGGTTCAGTCATTTTGTTTTAACTCAAATTAAAACGCAGGAATTTGATAATTGATGTTGTTCATATCGCATCAGACAAACTCGCTCAGCTTCTGATATGCAAACTGACACGTTTCAAAACCTAAAAGTTCACTTTCTAAAGGCTGTAAAAAGTTTATCTTTATTACTTCTTTGGTTGTTAATAGCGTAAAATATTTCTGCCGTTTGAATCATTTTTTTTTTTTTCCCTTGAAGCTGTTAAAAGCTTCTGTGTTTAAAGGAAAACTTCTCTAAGAATCTTTAACTATTATAAAAACACTTCAAAGAGCTGGAAACAACAAAACTCACCATGAGCCTCTGTTCTTCTCCTTCTGCCCTAAAGCATAAAAACACTAAAACCCTCCCTGGTGTTTTGGTGCTGGTGACACACTTAATAATTAACAAAAACACAGGCACACACATTATCCACACACAAGCAACCTAAACTCCTACACATAAACAGACATGGACACATGCTTTCATAAGAACTTTAAATTTATGTAATAACACCCACACTCTTAAATAAATCATTTTAAAAATGCACAAACGCACACACACACACTAACAATGGACAAATGTACTCTGCCCTCCACATATATACTCCAGAGGGTGGATGCTGTATATATTTATCATAGCTCCTTTACTGTGGGACTTGAATGCATTCACAGGAGACGGGTTGAGCTGGAAGAGGACTGAGCTTAGAGACACATGTACTGGTTTCCTGTTCCGGGTGTAGATACCCAAAAGGAGACCATCATGACTCAACTGGCTTTGACCAGGTTCGGACAAAAATGTTAAAAATATGTTCTCTCTGTCAATTTTAAAAACACACAAAAAAATCCCCCATGAAGAGACCCAGGGGGAGTGTGGCCGGCAGAATTTGGACTGTTACTAAAAACAGTTCATATCCTCACTAAAATACTCTCAGGCTCAAACTAAGTCTGACAATATTTCTTTAGGAAACGGGCAATATAAAAAAAGACACATACTGTGACACAGAGAGAGGTCAAAGAGGGAGAGAGCGAGAGAGAGAGGGAGAGAGACATATATTCCTCACACTACCTCAGGCTCTGCCCCACTTCCAAGAACGCTTCCTATTTTGGCAGCAGTTCCCAGCTCAACTTTGTATGTTTTCCTTAGAACAGGAAAGAAACTTTTTCAGAGCACACATCTCTTGCAGCTACTTCCCAAAAGTAGGAGCTCTGAAAAATGTTTGCTTTCCCCGTCAACCGGCGGGAACAGTAAACAAACGCAAACCAGGAGCAAGAACATTTTCCAATTCAGCAAGGGTAACGTTGCTCCGATAAATTATTCTTAAGTCGCCGATTTTTACTGCGGACGTGCTAGGAATGTTCAGACTTTTATTCAAAGTAAATTGAAGACAAAATGCTGCCAAATCTCCTGGCAACAAGATGTCCTCTCTGACATTAAAGCAACAGCAGTATCACAAAGGTATCCACCAGGGTTGTTTAAAAAGTTGTGTATCGCCTCATTAACAAGGGATCGAGGCAGCAACTCTGCTAGATAAATCATATGAGGAGGGAACGAGGGCGTGAAGATGAAGTACAACCCCTGCTGGGCACATATAACAAAATTAAAGAAGAGAAGACATGGAGGGATGGGAGCGGAGAGAAGAAGAGTAACAAGAAGAAGGACTTAGAAAGAAACAAGGCGGGGGGAAATTTGCCAAAGAAAGATTTATAGTTAAGAGAGAGAAGGCAGCTATGTGTGTTTACACATTAAAGATAGAGGGAGTGTTTGAAATAATACGCCTGCGTGTGTGTAAAAGTCTACTTGTTCTCAAAGAGAGGGGGAGATGAAAGATGGAGAAGTTATACTTCAACTGGCCCGGGGTTATAATGCGTTCAACACTATGTGGTGTTGCAGAGTATTGCAAAGTGTTGCACAAAGGTCTATAAATACAGCTGCTCCTCAGGCCACGGCAGCTGTTAACAGCTAAATGCAAGTTAACTTCAGTGAAGTGGAGGCAGGCTGTATCTGTGGGCTGACGAGCAGCTTGTGTGTCAGAGAGCTCTGGTGTGTTTGAGGTGAGAACGTTGCCCACTGCAATTTCATATGTTTTCATTGTGCACTCCACACAAACTGCTGTTGCTGTGATTTATTTGTGGCCATGATGTGTATGAGAAAAAGCAACACCCGCTGTGCTCAGTGGATTCACACCTACTGCTCACATCTGTGCAAGTCTGTTCATTGACCCGTGTGGAGAGTGAGCACCCGGTCAGTTTGTTCTTCTGCAAGTCCCAGGTGATGTTTGATTTCCAACAACTTCAAGAAAATGTCTCTTCCAAACAATGAACATATCTCACCTGCGTATGCGGGGCGGTTTCGGGGGTGGCGTGTCCCATCTCTCCTCGTCTGACTGGTGGCTCACCTTGTCTGGACTGCTCTCATCCTGACATGGACAGAGAAAAAATACTAAGAAATATTCAGACACAAAAATGAGCACATGAATATTCAGAAATCGTTCTTAACTTAAGTTTCCAATCATATTTATCTGATCTGAGAGCAATCAATCAGTCTGCACCAGACATATGAGTTTTATGTGCTCACTTGTTAAACACACATTTTATGAGCTAAGAGCTGCACCAGTTATTATTTTCCCATTAACATGACGTTGCCTGCAACTGATCATCCAAAAATGCCATCTGACTTTTAGTCGGCACTGGAAAGTTACTAAATCAAATCCATTCTATCAATATATTGTACTAACTCGAACTGCATTTGTTAACTAAGCACTTAAACCACCGTTTCTTTACTTCTACAGAGGATTTATCTTGTTTCCTTGTTTAGTGGAATGGGTGACTTAAGTCCAACAAGGGCCTAGAGAGTGTTTGCATTATAAACAAGAGTCTTCCACAAAATGTATTAGCTTAAAAAAGTTCAAATCTTCTATATGGCTTCTCAACATAAATTGGATTAAAACTGATGTGAGAGAATCCCTCCTCTACCTCCCACTGACATCGCCCTCCTTCCTCACAGCCCTCCTCCCTTCTCTGCCACTGTGACTCATTAATTTGACTCTGTCTCCGCTCTGATAATGACAGTATTACGGGACAACTTCAGAGGCGCAAATCAGGCCAGTGCAGCTCTGCACGTCGTTACAAATAAAGTCTGCACAGGAACTAAGTTGAGCTCACACAGCTGAAGATCTGATTACATCTCGTTTGGCCACATCCGTAGGTCAGTGTGTATTGTGAGAATTGAATTTGATATGAATCCCTTCTTGCACACAATGGCGGCTGCGGGTGAGCAGAGAAACGTGTGTGGGTTGTGTGTATGTGTAGGCTTATTGTTCACACTGCCACTGAGTGCACTAATGTGGGTGTTTGAGTCGCTGACAGTGGCTGACTGGACATGAGTCAATCTGTGTGTGGACTGAGTCAGTCCAGCACACCGGTAATATTATACAAACCACGTGTGTGTGTCTTGGTGTGTTTGTTGGACTTTGTGAGCTAATGACATGGTTATAATCAGTAGCAACAAACTTGTACAGGAGTTGTCGCCTTCCTGCATAAGTGTCCCAACTACTTTGAACAAATAATAAATATTATTGGCTAATATTACAAGCAGTGCAGTCTCTGAAAGTCTAGTACACAACAGAAAAGTGAACTGACAGAAAGATATCTTAGGATTTCATTTTAGAGTCTTTTCTCATGTAAACGTGGCTCTGTGTGTTCATGGGACTGTGTTTCGCGAGGGCCCCCCTCTCCCAACGGATGTGTGTCTATTCTCAGACTGAAAGTGCATTATGGGACAGGGGTGATGTCATCAGAGCTTCCTAAGCAGGAAGTCAGCTGCAGGATTGCTGCCAATGCTCTCTTTCATAGTCCTAATTTGTCCTCTCTCGTCTTTAGGTTTGTCAGACAGCTTTGATTATGTCTCCGTCCTCGGGCTCTCCGTCATTTATTTTCACATAGCTTCAGAACAGTGTTGGGGGGAAATGTGGTGCTACTAGTTAAACTTCTTTTCCCAGTAGCTGCCTACAAGCGTAGTTTTTTTTCAAGTTATGAGCAGGATATTGTGACCAGATGCTACAACTCACAGTTTTATTTTGTCTTAAAGCTAGGGTTGGTAATCCTGGAAAAGCAAGCACTTTAAAAAACGATAAATCCTCCCCCTTTCCATACAACTCCCTCCAGAACACACTAACGTGCTCTGCCTGACAACCACCAGAAGCCATTTATTTATTAAGTGAATCTACATTAGATGCTTCTTGTAAAACTGAAGCTCCTGAAATGCCACGTCAGAAGTCCAGCTGATACATTCAAGGAATCATGTGTGTTATGTGACCTCACAATGTCTCATTAACATAATGCACCCTCAGTTGCTAGTCGAGACATTACCAAGTAAGCACCTAATTAAAATCATGAAACTGAATATGTCTCCATTAAAAGTTAGGATAAGCCACTGAAGACAAAAGATTTTTAGCACCTTTTTAATTTCTTATTTCTTAAATCTAGTGTGATATGAGGTGGAACCGGGAAGCTAAGGACACCTCATACATAGTGCATGTGTTTTGGGGAAACGAAGGACAGTGTGAAGTCAAGGAAAGTCGAGGGCAGTTTTTGAGGGCTTTTTTCTACAATCCTCTGAGGAGAGTTCTCTCTGTAACTTGTCTTCTCTCTGTCAGTGTAAAGTTTTCTGAAGGTCTCTCCTGCTCTCCTCTATTTCTCCTGCTCTTTGCCTCCCCCGTGACTAATTATTTGTGTTTTTTGCCCCCCACTACCAGTGTGTTACTCAGCGACACCCTGTCTATATTCACAGTATGTGCAATGTGTGTGTGCCGTACCATGCCATCGTGTATCTGCGTGCTGGTGGAACCCTCCAGTAGCAGCAGTTGTTTCTGAAAGAGCTGAGAGATCGCTCTGTGAACTAACTCGTACTGCTCCTAGAGAGAAAAGGACAAAGAAAGAGATGAAGACACCGAAAAGAGAGAGGGTGAGACAAAGATGTAATGGGGAGAAGATGATTTCAGCAAATCAATACAGGAGCAAAAACATTTGCCATGTCAATTCTCTACAATCATCCACTTACAAAGCTATGAAACATAACCTGTGTGAAAACCCTGGAATGGCCTTCACTCATGTAATCTCATTGCCTTCCCCGGATCAGACAGCAAACGCATTGCACTACATTTCCAGACATAACACTACAGTTAGAGGTTTGCAGCAGAAATGGGCAAATTGGTGGCTTTATTTTTAATGTATGACTGCAGAATTTAAGCCTGTCGAGCGTTGCCCATCCACTGCAGCTAACTCCAAAACAAACATGAACAACATACCCATGTTAAAATTCTGGAAAACCACCTAAACCAGTTAGAAATAATGGTGGGAATGTTTGAGTCGGAAGGATCCACTATCAACCACGTGTGCAGCAAGTAGCACACAAATGAATAAAGAGACCTATAGCAGACCACATTGTAATGTTTAATACAGAATAACTGTCACTCTGGCAAATTCTTACTTACATACAGATGTAAAGGTCTTAAAATAGCAGCATGTTAGTTTTGAGTAGATTTCTAAATATTGCTGACACCGGAAACATAATTTGTCATTAAATAAAGGTTCACAGCATCTTTCAATTAATCCACAACTTTTAATGAAACCTAAACAAGACTGAAATGTTTGATAACATTCTTCCTGAAGGGCAGATGATTGTGAAATGCTGTTAGTGTGTTGAATGTGCAACCATAAACATTATTGCAGGTTCATTACATTTAATAGACTAATTTACAAAGATTGCTATGAGATTAATCATGTCTTTACAGCCTCTGGGGACAGGAGCGTCGTGGTTTTCATACAAAGAAACTGATACTAGCTTGTGGAAATCTGTTAAAATATCAAATATGAAAGAGTGTTCTACTCAGATCTGTGGTTTACTGTGTGGGGGTGAAAGATGTGGGTGCAGATAAGGAATTAACATTTCTACATCTCGATATTCCTCAGAAGCACTTTGTATTAAATCTCAGTTGGGTTGGAAAAACACCATTCAAAAACTATGGATGTAATAACTACAACAAACCTTGGTTTGAACAGCAGAGTGCCGCTGCGTCCTCATTTCTTGGATCAACCGAAAAACATTAAAATCTTCTGGAATTTTCTATAAAAGAACAAAAGACAACATTATTTAAGTGTAGAAAGTGTGTATTTTTGCAGGAGCTGTGGGGGTCTGAATATCTGAGACCACTTCCTCCTTCCGGGTGTGTTTGAGTGTGTGTATTCACATACCCCAGCTTTTAGGAGGTTCCATGTGTAGTCGATAGCACAGATTGCACCCGTCCTCCCACAGCCTGCACTGTACAGTCAAAGTCACACAGATTAGATTTAACAGACGCACATAATTTAAGACACACACACACATGCAAAAACAAGCATCGACTCTGGATTTCTACTCCTGACTACACAGGGGGCACAACAAGTAGAGAGAAACACAAGGTTGTTTTTAATGTACATTACAAACACGTCGACCAGACAGGATGGAGACTGGGAGCCACACAGAAGCTGAGATAATGTGACATCACGTCTGACATAAAAGCTTGTCTCATGCTGCCACTCTTAACAAGCACACACGTACAGTACCCATCAACCCACGCAGAGCATCTGTACAGACACAGAGACACCGCTTTAAGTCCTGCTGCGGAACAGAGGAACCAGGAAATGTCCTCGGGCTGCTCATTAGAGCTGATTACACACACATGGAGACGGTGTGTGTATTTGTGTGTGTGTGTGTGTGCACGCGCGCACCAACGTCTGCATGCTGCACAAAACAAGAATCTATAGAGGTGTGGATAAGTGTGATTTTAATTCTTTATCATTTAAAGTTCTTTATCGAAACTGCTATGTAATTACTAATCATCGCTGTAGCTGAGGTAAGAAGTGTAAACATTGTGCCGTTTTTTTTACAGCAGCAATCAGAGAATTATCGATGCAAAAGAAAGACTGAGCTCATCTGGCAGGATCCTAAATGGAAGCTAAGACATTAATTATCCGCCAATTAATGAAATCTGAATTAGAGGATTTGCCAATTGAAACAGTGAAATGTCAGCCAAAACATGTCATTCAAAATTACCAGTGTGCATCAGGGTTGAAATTGAAGCTTCAACCAGGAGGAGATTGGTGTTTTTGTGCAGTTTAGACAAAACTGCAACATAACTGAGCTGTGTTGAAAAACATTCTTACTGCCTCCTCACAGTAAACCACTGATGGCTGTGTTATTTATTTAAAAAGCATGCTAATGATAAAGGACATCAACCAGAATCATTAATGCTGGTGTGGGTAGGATTTTATGCACACTTAATGCAACACTCTGTCTTTGACTGAACTTGATTTTCTCACCTGTAATCAGTGTTATATTTTTAAATGTTGCCTCAGTTACAATATGATCCTACATTGGTGATTTTGTGATGATGTCTCTGCACATGATGAGCAGTGTGTACATACCTGCAGTGGATACATATAGGGACATCATCGTTCTCTTGGTATTCTCTCATTAGTGCGATCATATCCAGTATGGAGTCAAACGATGAGGGGACGTCGTGATCCGGCCAGTTCATGTAATGGAACTGAGTTAACCTCCGAGTTTCCTGCAGGGAGACATACAGGGGAATGTTTTTAAAAGTGGAGGGGCGATATTTCAGTGAGCGTGTGATCGTTTTATGTAAAACTATGTGATTAGTTTTTCTAATACAACTCCATTCGTGACAGTAAAGTCTAAATTGAATGAGAACTCACATTTTCATGCTCTACTGTCAACGTCCTGATGAAGTAGTCTGTTCTGGCTTGTTCTGATTCCTAGAAAACAAAGGCGGTGAGAACACTTTCACAATCGTCATAAGAACAAAGTGTGAGAAGTCCAGGAAACCCCCCCCTCCCACCTCACTCCATCTTCTTTCTTTTTATAGACACTCACAGCTGTAATATTATAGAGATCTGTTTACTTACACAGGAGATTCTGAAAGGACCAAAACTCATGGGCTCCTCGTCCAGCAGCGGGAAATACCGCTCACACTTTTTCTAAACAGACAGAAACATCGGTTAGCTTCTGCTGAGAAGAAAACACAGGACTGACACCGCAGCTTCCTGCACGACACACTCTCACACTGCTTTGAAATCAACAGCTACTGTGACATACAAGTAAAGACTAAGAACATTCTACATTATATAAACCGGGGCTGTCTACCAAAACATAGCTTATTATTACTATGTACCATGTAAACAGCATGATACACAGTATGTGCTACGGATTAACATACACACAGATGACACTGGTAGAATATGTCACAGAGTCATGAAAGCAAAAGTTGAAGGGCATTTTTTTCTGGAGCGTGTCTGCAGCAGCTCAGCGACACAGCTGCCACTCTCAAACTTTGTCACATGGCAGAAGCCTGAGGTGACACGGTTGATCAATAAAAACACACATTCAAATGGTCATCACAGCCTTTACATGGATTGTTTTAAATATATATCAATAAATCAGATTGTATTCAACTTCTCGTTTGACACATACAAATACATTAATACAGGCCAGAAAAAATTATGCAAGAACACATGAACATACACGTATGTATAAACATATTATGCAAATGCATGGATGAAGTATAGAGACCTTACCCTTCCCATCTCAAACTCTCGACAAGCCATTACAATAACCTGCAGAGACAGACACAGGAAGAGTTACTATCAATATTTAAATCTAACATTTCCAAAAATACAGTCGTGTTCAACTCCACATGTTCTATTTATGTTCAGTGGTAGATTCCAAACAGAGAGCCAGAGACTCAGCGGAGTTTCCTTCAGAATGAGGAAAAACTTGAATTGGGAAAAAGGCTCAGACATTTTCTCTCTTCCTACAGGATGAGTTGAAACTTCAGATCCCTTTTTGATCGAAGGTTTAATTATCATATTCGTATCTCACGTTGCTCCCCTTGATCATGAAGGTGTAATTATCACAGCCGCAATCTAAAGTATTTCAGGGCGCTAGTTAAACCAAATCTCAGCTGCCTCCCTCCCTCCCTCTCACTATGTGTCCATCTGGCTCAAGCATAAGCACTCCCCATCTGCCTCTTAATTTCTGACAGCCATATTTAATATGCAACTATAATTACTTTAATTATTGCAGTTTTATTTCCTGCAGTTATTAACTGTGTGGAGTTACAGTATCACCCACATACTAACACCACTGGCACAACATCCCTCATTGGTAAAACCTGATATAAGAATCATAACTGCACATCCTATGTACTAATTAATTAGTAGTTATTTATTTATAATAAAGTTTATGGTTAAACTGTAAAATAGCCTTGATTACATTTGTTTGTCATAAGGTTCTGCCAACGACATCTTTTGATGCGCTCTAGCAAACAGGCACCAAAAAGTTCTTACGGTGTCTTCTGTTCAATGAACTGTACTCACAGCGACATTGTATTCCCAGTTCATCCTCCAGAAGTCGATGACAGTGTTCTGCAGCGGGCCCTGAGTTGCGATATAGGCCTCTGGGCCATCCATACCCTGAAGGGAGCCACGGAGAGAGAGGATGAAGAAATGAATTGATGTTAATTTTATTCATAAACCAAAGTAATACTGTGAGACACTATAATCAAACCACATAATCTTAAACCACTCAGACAAAAAGCTTAATTTTTACCTTGATGAAGTTAGCATTGATGTAATCTGTGTCCTGATTGGATGTTTTAAGCATCACCTTCACTCTAGTGTGATCAACTGAGAGAGAAAGACAAATAGAGAGAATTAGTTACCATTATTGTTTAATTATAAATAAATACAGAGACAGATGGGTAAAGGCATATAGAAGAAGACAAAGAGAAACGGTGAAGAGGGGCAAACAAGGACACGGGTAAAAAGGAAAAGCTGGAATCATGTAAAGAGGTTAATGGACACACTCATTCCTATGTACTGAACGTGTGTGTGTGTGTTTGTGTGTGTCTGCACATCTGTTACGGGTGAACCAGTTCCTCCATTAACTTATCAGCAGCTCATTTGCTAAAAGCCTTAATGAATGACTGGATGGATGGACAGAGGAGAAAAAGAGGATAAAGGTATAAAAAAAAAAGTAGGACAGATGGTGGGCCGGGAGGCTTCCCCTGGGGTCATTAAGTGCCTCTCGCTGTCTTTCCCGCCGTCAGATCAGTATTTACACACATGACATTGCTGACGTACAGTATTTAATTTTTCCAGAAGAAGCTCTAGTGTAGCTAACGTCATCAGCAGCGGCCCCATTAAAATTAGGTTTTAATTAAACAACATACACGTGAGCTGTTAAATATATGTGTTTGCCGCGTCAATATATATCCACTGTGTGTATTTGTGGGTGTGCCAGTACTCACATGGCAGAATATCCTTGTATCTGTTCTTCTTTACATTCTCTTCCCTCTCTCCTACATTGGTGGGGTAGATCTTCTCCGTCCGGTATTTGGTGGATAACCGCCGTAACCGCTGGAAGAAAGAGGAAGAATGTTTAGCGGATGATCATTTCCTTAATTCTTAACCAAAGAGGTGTTTGTAGGTGTAAATGGAGGGAAAGCAACATGAAGGGTGTGGTTTTCTTTGACTGCATACACAACAGAGATACACTACAGCAACAAAAGCAACGTAAAGCTGTGATACAAGTCGCATCTGTGCATCACTAAAGCCGTCCATTCGATCTGGCGCTAGTTTACCACAGCTCCCCACTAACGTACACACTCCTACTCCTCTGTTTGTGACAGTGGATGAAGTTTAATGTGACCAAATTAAATTGTGGCTGACACTCATGAAGACACATTTGGTTAATGGGGGGAGAACAAATTACACCATCCACTGTCAGGCAGCAGGACGAAGCTCAGCTAAATGTCCTCAGACATTTTGAAAAAGAAAATAATTTGTTTAGGGCTACTCATATAAGAATATAATTTATTTGTGGTTCGTACCAAAGTATCCACTCAACACTATGGTTATAGCAGTGATGCAGATGAACAGCCTCATGCGATGGAAGCCTCAAGCTGTTGGGTTTTTTCCTCGTCCCAGGAGGTTATGATTTCACTCTTGATGGTTGGTTTGTAAACAAGATTACACAAAAATTTCCCTGAAACTTGGTTATGGCATGCAATATGGGTCAGGGAAGAGTTTTTTGTGTGGATCAGGGAGCAGGCACAGGAATATCTCCTAAAAAAAGTTATTTCATCAATAGACAAACTGTTTCAAATTTCCAAAAGTGTAATTTTATATGATTTGTTTGTTTACAAATACCAAAAAGTAAAACCTGGTCCAATTCACATGATAAAACTTTCATTGAGCCTTTTTGTATTCTCTCAGATAATTACTCTGGTCTCTCTCTTTCTAAGACTAGTTCTCTCTCTCTCTGTCTCTTAGTGTGAGAAAGTCAGCGCGGGCGTTCATGCTGCTGGAGCCTCATGTGAAAAATGGTCGCACCTCTCGTCTCCCTCTCTACTCGCCGTCACTCTGACGATAGGCCTTTCTCTAAACGTACATTCTGACCTTCACACCTTAGAAATATGATGCTCTGCAAACAGTTTAATTCACACACAATATTTCTTCCAACTCAACTTTCGACTCCCGTTCATTTACTTCTCCTGAACTGAAAATCAGACACACACGCCCATCAACATTTCAAACTATCAGCAAAGAGACACCCTGTAGACACAATGAGGTTTTCACCATTCATCATGCATCACTCGCCTTTTTAAACCACAGCAACAGACTACCAGTAAACTGAGGGAGAGGAAGAAGAGAGACAGAGAGAGAGGAAGGAGTTTGAGAGAAAGAGAGGTACGCACTCTGAGACCGTGGGCGGCAACAGCTGTGCGTGTGTGTGTGTGGTAATAGCATTAGAGCTCCTCTGGCCTCATGTGAATCACATTTCCAACGAGGTCTGCTTCTGTGCTGGGTCAGAGCCCAGGAAGATACACGCACACAAACACACACGCTAAAGACGCATAATAAGCAGGAAAAGCAGTCAGCAATGATTTGTGATGGTTTGCACCCCTACCCCCAAACCCACAAAACACATTATGCGGAGAAAAACATGGCCTCTAACACTGTAATGAAGATAAGTTATTTTCTCTTTGTGGCACACTGGGAAAAAACGGTTGATTCTCCCATTAAATTCTGACATTTTGAAGGACCTCCTCTATGGTTTGGTTTGACCCAACGTTATTTTATTTTTTTACACTACACAAGCACATTATACTCGTCACAAACGACACTAAGAAAACAGCAGCTGATATTTTATAGATAGGTAGTGGTAGTAGACCAGAATCACCGCCAAACAAGTTGCAGGACTTAGGCAAACTATCAGGATTTTTTTTTACTGGACATGATGGCACAGCTAAGTCATCATTATAATTTAGCAGTGATTTTGGCGACTAAAGTTCAGTTTAGTCTTGAGTCTAATACCCAGTTCACTTAACACAACACAAACACCAACAAATAGTGGAAAAGGCCCCAGATCAGAGCCAATTTACTCCCTTGCACTACAATATGCATACAAATATAAAAGCGAAACCGCATGAATGTTCTTTTATGATGTGATGCATCCTCAATAAAAACAGTGTGTTGGATGGAGAACCAGCTCCTGTCTCTCTCACCCTTTTTCTCTCTTCTTTCCACTGTCCCGCAGACAGACCCTGTTTCTAATTACTCTGACTTCCTCAGTTACATAAAACACACAAACAGATAGACACACAAGCATGTGTTGCATATGAATAACAGGACAGCCTGGAGGAGACCTCGCCTACAAACCAGCGAAAAGAGGGAAAGGAAAGAAGTAGAGAGTGTGAGTATTTTAGATGAAAGAGGAGAAAGGGAGAAAGGGATGGAAAGAGAAAGGGAGGAAGAGAGAAGAGCCAAGGCTTTTAAGAGGCTCTTGGTAACTAAACTAATGGGTTCCCTTATTCCTTGTTTGTGTCGCTCATTCACACGCTATGTCGCTTCGCACTAGCTTCTGTTCTGAAAGGAGGAGGAGAGGGGTGGGTGCAGAGATGGAGGGCAGAGAGGAGTAGATATCCTTACCTCTATCATCTCAACTCAAGCGTCTTTTATTTAATTTTTTTGTAGTACACAACGATTATTGGTTGCATCGGTTTCTTTTAAATTGATGTGATGGGGAAAAAACAACAAATAAAAAAGGTATGACTTCCTCATTATATTATAAATATGAGTCTTGGCCTTCTTTGTAAAGTGCCTTGAGAGAATGTATATTTATGATTTGGCGCTTTACAAATACAATTGGTTTGAACTTGGTCACAGGGGATTAACAAGTTAAAACCCTCCTTAGTGTGGCTTATTCAGAGCTGCTGAAATTCTCAAAACAAAATAAATAAATGATATTAATTCAATCAAGAATATTTAGTTTGTTTTAGCTACAGAAAAATACCCATGGTAATTATATTGCTTGTTTTGATTAACAGTTAAAAGATACGAGTCAATAAAACCATATAACGCAGGGAAATACAGAAAATCCTCACAATTGAGAAGCTGGGGCACGTGAATGTTTTACATTTGTGATCAAAATATGACTTAAACAAGTCATTCAAATTCTCACTAAACATGTCTGCAATGAGCTATTCTTTCCAGCATTGATTAGTCTGCTGTTTATCTTCTCATTTAATTGCATAATCATTAAGTGGTAATCACAGTTTTCCAGAGCCTGAGGTGTTTTGTCTGGTCAACAGGCCCAAACACAAATATACCGTGTTTAATTTACTGTTAAAAGAGCTAATCTTCACATCTTAGAAGCTGTAAATCTGCATTTTTTTCATTGTAGCTTTAAAAACTAATTATATACCAGGTATTTTCTACAATTCTAATAGGCGACCCTGTGTTTATTGCCTAGTTCAATGTTTGAAGCTGTGTGTCCCTTAAGAGTTTCTGTAATCTGGCCATGAAGCAGTTATTAATAAAGTGCTGTTTTTGCACACGTTGGCATGTGAGAAAAATGAAAGAAGCTGTTGCTGATGGAACCGCTAACCGTAATTATATTTTATGGTATGCACAGTTACACCCAAGAGACCTGGTTACATTATGGTATAAATAAAGTGGAAACTTTATTAGGTTTCCTCAGGTTTGAGAAAAACTCGAACAATTTTATCAGATGCACTTGTTCATATTTTGAGTTGCACGTGTACCAAACATCAAAGGAAACGCTCTCACAGGAAAAGGAAGTAACCAATACTCTAGTAGTAATATAGAAACTCAAAACGTTTTCAATGGGTTTGACACATTAAAAGATAAGATTGCAGACGCTGCACTGTTGTGGTCATGGCAGTTAAATAAGCAGATCATCAAATCTAAACCCGTTGACATCTGGTATGAGAACCGTTTTTTTAGCCCATTTGTCGAAAGCTCAACTACTTTCATCTTTTCGGACGAACTGAGCTGCAGTAATTTTATGGGCACTCCAGTACACTGAATACTACTGAATACTTCTGATATAAAATACTTCACTTCAGTGCTTTTAGTTCTGTCTGTCTTAGAATAAGAAGTGAAAAAGTTTGAAATAATAGGAAATCTTTCCCGTGTTGGTCTTGTTCTCTTCACAGTCTGCTTCTGCTCCCTGTAGATTCCATTACTTTCATACTTCCTATCAGTCATAAGAGTTAAATGGCATGACTGAGTTGGCCAGTGTCCTGTGAACACACGATTTACACTGCCACTACACACACACAAACACACACACACACACACACACACACACAAACACACACACACACACACACACACACACACACAGGGCGTTGCCCCCAAAAGCCCAGTGCCGACTTCACAGACCCCCTCCAGGGCACGACTGAGTCATGTGCGCTCACAGACACATTTCTTCACAATGACTTGACTCGGCCTAAAATGGCTCGAGGGTGCCAGAGCAGTTACTGTGCTGAGACAGACGGAGAGAGAATAAAAGGAAGATTAGAAAGAGAAAAGGGAAGATTAAAAACTACCAACAGGGGAAGAAAGAGCTCAACAGAGGTAAAGAGAAAAAAGAGGTAATTGTTAGTGGAGCTAACCTACTTTCCATCTCCTTGCTGAATAAGTCTGCATCACTATACTTCCCTGGCACACTGAATAATTCACACACACATACAGACAGTGACACAGTCTCTTTATGAACCAAGCAGTGAGCACTGATTGGCAGAAAATACACTTTTCCTGAAGAAACAGTGAAGGAAAAAAAGGATTTCGGCATCTGTGTGGCCAGGAAGTGAGGGGCTGACGGTCACCTTCCATGCAGACACACAAACACACACACACACACTCACAAGCTAAATTAGGTCACCCCTTACAATGCTCTCAGAAAAAAATCCATCTCCTGTGCTGCGAGCATGTGGGGGGAAAAGATGCACCGCTACAGCACAGAGACTAAAAGGGTCTGAATGACTCCATGAGCCTGTCGCTCCTCTTCTCTGCCTCTGACAGTTCAATAAGCTTGACTGACGTTCTCTCTGCCTTCCTCGTCTCAGTGTGGCGTTAATATGCCAAATCAGCGGAAAAGCTGTGAAGTGCAAAGTCATAAAATGCTTTAAATGCATTATATATAAAAAAGAAGGTGTCTGAAGAAATGTGGAGTTTTGAAAGGAGAGGGTTATGATATGAAGAACAGCTACATTAGAGGAATAGCTTGAACAGTTTAGATTAAAAGCTGGTTAGCTTAGTTTATCATGAAGACTGGAAAGCAGCGGAGATTGAAGGAAGTTACTTCTCCGGTCCAAGAAATATTCCAGCATGTATCTGGAAAATTCAGGAAAATGATCGCTTGTCGTTTTTTATAATCAAGTTTTGTTTATATTAAACAAATTATAGTTGAGGTCGATTAGAGTCTGAACAATTTCTTCATTGTGTCTTGAATTTAAGGGGGATTTTTCTGCTTTCAGTCAGAACCGAGCTAATTGTTTTCTTGTTTCCACTCTTTGTGCCAAGCTTAGCTCTTCTCATCCACCTCGCTACAATATGAGAATAAGATGGTAAAGAAATGTTGAACCCCTTTGATCAACAGAGCATTTTTCCGACAATCGGTCACAATATCAGGTGTCTACTGTAAATCAAGCAGTTCAGTTGAACTTTGTAATCAAGCTCAATCACTAAGGAAATAACAACAAACCACACCCTGACCGCTAATGTGAGTCAGAGGTCCTAACTGTGAGCGTGCGTGTGTGTGACACGCACATTGGCTCATTGGCTAAAGATCCTACAAAAGATTATGTACAACAATCAGGCATTAGTAGCCAAGCTGTATACACACACGCAAACATGCACACATGTTTTGTGCAGCCATTTCCACCTAATGGCTACTGACTAATATCGGTCAGTGGAACACTGATAGTATGAGTGGATGTGACTGATTGACTAACACGCACATACACACCCACACACAGGGGAGTGTAACAATTCATCATTTGCAGGCACAAACAATCAGGCTTCCTTTCACTCCGTCTGTCACTCTTTTCAAATCTGAACCATCTGACAGATCACTTCACATCTGATCTTATCCAGTTCATGATGACAAAGCAGAAGGTTATGTAAAAAAAAAAACATGACGCTAACTTAACCATATCTCCAACCTGAGTCTGTATGATGTGATTGTATCTGCTCAAACTGCTTCCTTTGAGTGAAAGGTCTGCGCGTTTGTGACTTTATAACGTTAGGAAACGAAACAGACAAGCGGAAGGATGTAAAGGGGAGAGAGATGGAGGTACAGTCTGTGTATCTGATGAGGTGTGGCTATTAATCTGTTTTTGTTTGATTTTCTATTAGCACACCAAAATTCTTGAAAAGTTTTCCTGTACCCACAATGCTAAAAAAATTGCAAGATGGAACAAACCAGCAAATTTCTCCCAGTTAGGACTGAGCAGAGAAAGAAAAGGAAATAGAAGTGGAGTTTTGACTGAAGGTTTGCGTGGATTCAAAAAACAAAGGAAATGCAAAAATAACGCAACTTTAACCCAGGGGTAATAAGAAGTGTCTCACAAGACACCCTGACCCCCCATCAGTTTCAGTCGGGCTATTCTGCAGCTGACCGCCATGTGACTTCCTGTGAGGATAAGGATGACATAATTTTCCCAGCCTGACCTCCCCTCTCTCATCACAATGATTTATTGAAAATAGGTGTGAAATCACAATCAGCATCTAAATCCAACCCATGTGCTTATCAACACGGATATTTGTACTAATACCACCAAGATCCTACATTTCTTGAGCCCCTAAACACAGTGGACGGTGTCTACTGTAACGTCATGCTCACAAAACACTTAACATTGCTGGTATTTGCCTGGTGGTAATTTCCGCTCCTGGATGTCGGCCTGCAGCAGGAAGCAGATGTCGACAAACCGCATATAATCCCAGTCATCTGGGGCAGGCACTCATTGTGTGTTTATTGTGTGCTTGGTGTTTGTGTGCGTATTAATCACTTCCCCGTAGATATTCGCAGGCCATGTCGAGGGTCAACTGGTGAGCTTGTCCTCAGAAGCCGGATTCTGTAACATTAATGTGCCCATGTGATTTTATAAATCTTCAGATTGAGGTCTTGCTCAACCTCTATATGCTGTTATATAGCTAAGTGTATGTTTCTGTGTGTTCATACAAATTCTTGTGAACATAACGAACTGAACACGGCCCGAACTCAACAGCCATCCAGTTGTTTGTGTCTGAACCCAACCCGAGCATGATGTTGCCACACACACACACACACACACTCACAACTACAGCAGCCGACCCCTGTGGTGTACCTGCCCCTGCACCCACGCACGGAAACAACCTAATAAAATTGCAGAGCCACACAAACATACACACCAGGCTTCTCTTGTTTTTTTATAACCATGATGGGAGCAGGCAGAGAAGACAACAGCCCATGTACAAAAACTCTTAGTTGCTGAACTAATGGTTCAATACTTTGCCAACTCAACCAAACTGAAATTTGTGCCGCTTGGCTTAAAAGCAAAAGGGCCTACATAAACAAACACACCATAAACAACAGCACTGGACTTCAATGTGTGACCGATCAAATGGTAATATTCTGGTCAGTGGTTCCACCCGATGAGACCACAACACAGAACAAACTGAAGCACTAATTCGCCACTGCTGTTTCTCAAGCAAGTAAATCAATTATAGTCACACGTACATCAGTGTGTAGATAGATTTATAGAAACCTAAAGGTCTAGTCTTCACAGTCTGCCATAAAACGAGCCCCGGGTCTGCCGCCTGCAGCTCATTTTCAACACAAAGAGTGACTGATGAGTTTGAAAATGAGAACGCAGCATACCGTACATACCAGGACTGGTGCAAAAAAACAGGTTGCATATTATGCTTCACTTTCAGACTCATTACATACAAGGGAAGGAATCTGTGGTTTAGTTTTTGAACCAAGGAATGCCACTAAAAATGAGACAACTTTTGCGATAAAGCGACATGACGCCATCCAGCGAGGCACTGCTGCGGCCAGTCTCACATGTGTGTATATTCAAGCGTGCAAGTTCGAGCCTCTAACTGGACATCCCTGATCGTATTTCACTGCCTCACCACTGTATGAAACACCACACCACTACCAACACAGTCCCTTACGTTGTTGACACAGAGGAGACGTCTGTCTGAACTGAACGCAGCCTCTGTCGCTCCCAGTTATTTCTGATTTAAGCTCCGCAAACACACAGGTCCACCTTACTTTTGAAAACCCACTGTGGTGCTGTGTGTGTGTGTATCCATGAGTAATATGACAGTAAAAAGGTTTTCAGATCATGGGCTTGGAGATCGGGCAATTAACATATGCATGAACACAGACACACACAACTCAGAGAGAAGGGGAAGCCCCCCCGGCTACTACAAAATCACACATTTGCCCACACACACTAGCACGTTTGGCACTGTCGTATTCCAGAGTGTTGCGCCCACAACTTTGCATTTTATGTTTGCCCGACAGGACACAAGTTTAGAGAAGTGTGTGTTTGCACTTTTTGGAGTTCTTTGATGTCGAGAGTCAGCTTCTGTCTGCAAAGGTGGGGCAGGAACACACACACACACACACACACACACACACACACACACACACACACACACACACAGCCCTATGTTTAAACCCTGTCTAGACTACAGCAAAGAGTTGAGGTACATGTGTGTTTATGATAGAAAATCAAATGTTGGTGCTGCAACACAGGTAGCACATCACACTGACCTGCGTTTAATTTTGTGTCAGCTCCTCCGTGGTTTATTTCCTGTCTTAACACCTTCAGCAGCTTCTCATTTCCAACTTGAACCACCTCGTAACTATGTTTGCTGAGCCTGTGAAATTATTTTTCACACCTCTGTAAAGACACTTTAAAGCGCCTCCTCCTCCCACCTCGTATGTTGCCTGTGATTTCCAGGCATCTGTTCATATGCAAACATCTGGTAATGTGCCAAACGAAGGCTCCCGACAAATGAAAGGAAACCAAATCACACGGTTTTTAAATTTGTTCTCAGCCTCTTGTTTAACAACAGATTGGATTATTAGTCAAATTTCCTGCCTTCTGTAACGCTGCTATCACACTGCCAGAACTTGGCTGTCCACCGGGGACAACCCTGACAGAGAAATGCATGTGTACGACACTGTGAGGCATTTTGGATACGTTTCCTGTAATAGCATGTTTCTTTTAGACTGTGGTGGCCGATTACAGAAGCTTTCCCATAACACAGAGGTCACAAGCTCGATCACTGCTGCTAAACTCTGAACTCCTACCACGACACACACACACACACAAAATCATATACACTCTGTCCTGAAAGAATGACCATCACACAGAATGCTGTTTGTTTAGCGGTGAAATCAAAACTTTGTCGATGATTTATAAACACAACGCATGCATTTCGTTTCGTTCTCTGTTGCGTGTGTCACGTCCAGTAAGTTTTTTAACAGACTTTAAAACAATTAACAGTCCAAAAATCTGAAATGTTTTAGCACAGTCACTAATTGTTGCCTCCCTACATCAGCAGCATGAACTTTAACTTCCTCTGGTCAGCCCCGGCCTTCTATGTACACCCCTACAGCTCAGGGGCATACACAGTGAATTAGAAACTACAAATCAAACATATGGCCACGAAAAAGGCTGGGGAGGATCTAAAAGACGATGCTTCTAGATTCTTAAGCCAGAGAAACCATACGCTCCCCATTTTCACCATCTAGATAAAGTCTGTGTCAAATATAGACACTTTCTTTGCCCACAGGAAGTGACACATTGCAACTAAAGTGCCAAAATACACATCTACGAGACAGCAGGAGCATTGAGAGCTCTGCCCAGAGGACGGTGAAGCTAAAGCCAGATTTGAGAGGCAGTAACATTGGACGAGGAAGACGATCAAGACAGTTTCACATCATTAAGACTAATCGAGAGGATTAGCTCAGAGCAGGAGAAAAAGGATTTTGCATCTGGTGCCACAGTGATGATACCTATGATACGTAAAGTTACACTGTGGAAGGGGCGTCATATTTTCCAAAATGTAAGAGGCTAGTCCACCAGACACCCAAATTCTACAGGTAATCTCTGTCGCCTTTAAAAAGAGAAACAAATCCTTAAAATCTATAAATGTTTCAACTGGTTTCTTTTACCTATTGAGTGACTTACTTTTAAAAATGTCTGTTTAGTGTTCATATTTACTTTCCTTTTAATTACTGGATCATGATCAATAGTTTCCTCAAATATTTCATCTTCTTTAAATCTTCCCTGAATGGCTCCATAGTGTAGCGATTGAAACAATATATTCATAACAAAGAGAAAACCTCTCTCTTACACAAGGGCCCTAATAGCCAGTTTGGAAAGACGTGGGTTGATGACCACCCGAGTGACATAAGTAAGATTGCCATTGTTGGGTTTGTGAAAGCAGCTCTTGCACAGTTGCCCCAATTTTGCAGAACCTGCGTCATGAGACAGACTCTAGGCTTAAACAGGGCATGATACTTTTTATCTCTTTGGATTAAGCCACCATGATCATCATCATCATCATCATCATGATTGGTTTCAAAGGATCCTCCAGTGGGCCTTTTACTGATGACATGTTGCACACTACCGATTTCCTGAAGCTTAAATCTTTCAAATAATTACTGTGTCTCACTGACATTTGGAGCCAACAGCACGCGGAGCATTTTAGGTCAGCTATCAAACATACTCGTATCAAAAATGTACCAGAAAAAACACAGCAGCAGATAAGAAAAAATAGATACAGGAAGATTTGTAATGTTGTTTGTTTGTGATAGATCATATCGGCTCTGAATCTAGCCTGTTGATGATTGTAGCACCGAGATTATGACCAGAAATGACTGGATTCAAACTGTGTGTTTCTCCGTCACCTTGCCCCTCATGGAATCTACCTCATTCTTAAATCCCACATTGATGTTTCGCCATACGTTTCCCATATTTTTTAAACCAAAACCACCCTGTGCGAATTCCAAAAGCTGAAGGAGGTCACAAAAATGTTTCTGGCGGCCAAAACATGACAAAATTACAAGTGAACACCGGAATACGGCTCTGGACACATTTGGTCACCAGGTGGAAAAGTGTCCTCAAGTGTTCCTGTTCTGTCAAACAGCTGAAAAAGAACTCTGGACAAACTATAATATATAATCTCCGGCTAGTTGCACCGACAGAGCACTGCAATTATGCCTACAAAACACTTTCTATATATAAACAACAATAGGCAGTTAAAGTGGCTGTTATGTCAGGGCGTTCTGGTGACTCAGTGTGCAGACGAGCACAGCCCATGCACTTGCGTTATTGCGAGTTGGATTCCAGCTATTGAAAGCCTCAAATAATCGGGAAATTGGTACGACGGACCAGCAACAACCACTCAAGGCTCTTACTCAAATGTTGGTTGATGCAACTCAATCGTTCTTGGTACAGTGGAACGCACCTGTACTCAACTTGATTAGAAC
The DNA here is from genome assembly GCF_949316205.1 of Platichthys flesus. Lineage (NCBI taxonomy): Eukaryota > Metazoa > Chordata > Actinopteri > Pleuronectiformes > Pleuronectidae > Platichthys > Platichthys flesus. The sequence goes on along the minus strand of NC_084967.1, from coordinate 10,403,921 downwards.
AAGTTTCCTCGCCTATGAGCTCCCTGCTGAATAATTAAGATGAAACGCCAAAACAAGCCGATTATAACAGCTGTGAAAAAATATGGCCTGAAGCCCCATTCACATTGTTGCCTTAAAGATTATACTAGGCAAGTTTGCATGCAGAAAAATAATGTGATTACTGTGCAAAACCAGATTATAAAATAGTTCATATTAAAAGCACTTTGATGGTCGACAAATCTAATTTATATGAGCTGTTTGATGGTCAAGTTACTGACTGGAGGGATGTGCCCAAAGGCCAACAGAGGGATGTTTTGTTATTCTGCTCGTGGCTCCTCCCTACGGCAAAGTTCTGTGGTTGTAGTCATAGGTTGGATGTTTTGATTGAAAAGTATAGCGGTGATAAATCAATTGGCTACTTTCCCTACCAACTCTGCCTTGAGGATTTAAATGTACAACATGGAACTTTGGCCGCTAGGGGTCCCTCAATCAAAACAATAACAAAAGACCTAGTTTGATGATCTCATGAAGCTGCGTGGAATCATGGGATTGGTTGACTTCACCACCATGGCCAATAAAAAAATAATTCAAGATATGCTGCAAATTGCAATGAATAACCTCGACCCATAACGAGACACCATTACAAACAGTGGAAGGAAGAATTAAATGTCCTGTTTCCTTGAATAAAATCTGGGAGTCTAAATTTTGTTGGAAACAAGTCAAGAAAATATATATAACATGGGTCAAGTCATTTTTAGGCCGGTTAATAAAGAACTGTTACCTATCATATCTTTACGGTTGAGATGAAGCAGCAGTCAACAGGAATATGCACTGAATCCGAATTTGTAAGGGTAGAGATAACACAAGATAGCTATTCAATGACACAACTGTTTTGTTTCTGATCACGTGCATTACGAACCGAAGTCCCTGTAAATAAGCAAGCAGCAGACTAGTCCTAGCTCCTCTTGGTTTCTCCACCAATGAGTCTGTAAGTCTGGTTTTTGTGCAACATCCGCTACCTCCCTGTTTTCTGAAACGCACGCCTGAAGACAGGACGGGGCAGGTCATCTACTACAAACTAGACCCATACATGGAGTTCTGCATATTTCAGGATAAATTTTGTCCCTAATTTTGGACCAAACCGCCTGTCAACTTCTGCAGCTTTTATTCCAAGTGTACCCAGTTGATAAAGCTCCACTTTTAAAGCCAGGACAAAATGTTATGAAATGGGCCGAGAAAGAATGTTGCAAGCTCCAGCAAGCAGCTTACGTGAAGTAGGAAGTGAGGAGAAGGCTGTGTGTGTGTGTAACTGTACGCAAAAGGAGAAAAATGCTACTATTCTGACTCTGATTAGCCTCATACCCTGACAAATCACAGCACAATACAATAAAATAAATCAAAACACGTCACTCCACCATGTTAACCTGCAACTGATTCATCTTTAAATTGACGAACAAACCGATTAATTCAAAAACTTACACGGTTGCAGATGGAGGTCATAAATGTGTATGAGCCATCCGGTTAGCACAGTGTTCCCGAACATATCCTCATCAAAACCAATAGACTAAAGCACTTGCATGATGACACGTGTGTTATCAGAGAAGTGTTGTCTCCTTAGTGTCTATTTCTGCTATTTCACAAGCCTGGGAGAGGTCCTATTTTGAGTCTAGGGTTGCAACACAATAGTGATGTAGTGAAGGCACACGTATGACTGCAGGTTAGCGGTCAACATAAGGCAGACAAATATATGTGGTTAGAATGCTATAGTGTCTATTTGGATCTCAAAAGACCGTCTCCAGGAAAAAACAATAATTATTCTATATTCTTCAGAGTCTATCCAATGAACATTTACACTATGGGGCCAGTTTATGAGGCACACCGGGGAAATACAGCCAACCCTTTACTAAATCAAGCTTTATGAAGCATTCGGCTTTGTGGTTTACCTTCTCTTCCTGAGGTGGACTAAACTATGTGTGCTGGGCCTGAAAGCTGCAGGTAAACTGAATTTATGAAATAGAGGTTGGTAATGAGTGTGTGGAAGTAAATTTTCCTAACTTATATGTATATTGTTAACTACAGACGTCTCATCGTCCTAATAATACACCAGAATGCACAATGCTATTGAGGGAACAACACTGGAGCTGCAGTTTTTTGGTCAATGCTTCTTAGAGATCAGAGGACAACACTGTATCCTCACACTCAGGCATGGTTAACAGACACTTTAGCCTTGCATGCTAAGCTAATGCTAACGAGGCCAAGTTAAAAAGGGAAACGAGCCTTTGGGTAGGGGGAAGTGGGGGAGCGTTAACCTGTCCCTCGTTTGTTTTTGTTGTTTGTTTCGTTATTGTATGAAGAAACGGGAGCCGGTGTTGTTCCTTGAGGCGTGTGGACAATGCTAGGCCGCCATGTAACGCCTGGAAAAATGGGAGGAAAGAGGAAGAGGGGGCAGTGTGGCCGCCCCTGCCTCACCTCCTGTGGGATACAGGGAGGCAGGAGGCGGGGGTACGGAGGGTCAGCATGATGGGGATAATGGGGGTAACAGACAAACGGAGGTTTAAAATCAGCTAGTGTGGATTTGTATGCTCTTTTTTGTTTTGAACCCACCATGAAGTCGTTGCCGAAGTTGTCCTCTCCCCTGTCCTCGTCCCCCTCGCTCATGGCCTTCACCCCCTGGATAAACTTTCTCAGGATGCCGGCTTGCTCCATCCTCCAGTCCTGGTTCGCCCTCTCCTCCCCGCAAAAAAATAAATAAGCTAATAGCTCTCCACAGAGAAACACGGGAGGAGAACACGTTCAAATAAAACGAGAAGAAGAATAAAAAAGAAAGGGGTAAAAGGGAAGAGAGAGGGGGGGAATAAATAAAAATAAATAGGCTTCACGGGTCCCCCCAGGGAGTCATCGTCGGTTCACAACGCAACACCTTCTTCTTCTTTTATCATCGCCCCATGTTGTTTCTCCTTCTTTTCTTCGGGGCTGTTTCCTCGGCTAGCGGCAGCGGGTTACTCCAGGAGGAGGAAGACAAATACAGCGGCAGGACGAGGTTTCTGCCCCCGCGGAGAAGTTCACCGCCGAGCCGGCACACGAACCGGGAAGTAACGGTGGTGTACGTGGATTAAAAAGCTGTGAAAAGAAAGGAGTCGGAGTGTGAGCACCCCTCCCTGTTCACCTCGCTGCCACATTCACACACTGCTGCTCGCTCGCGACTGAGCAACATCCGGACTGGGCAAAGCCAACGAGGAGCACACCCCTCCTCTTCCAGCGCATACCGCCCCGTGATTGGACGACAGACACCTGGGGTCAGGGTATCATTGGCGAGCGCAGCTGTAACTCCACACTACAGGCGCTTCTGATTGGATGGGATTTCTGTCCGTTGTTTTGACGCAGCGCCGCCAAAATAAACACATATGAATTGTGGATATTTATAATAAATGTGAATTTAGGAGGTAATAACCACACACCCAATTAAATATTGTGTTCTATATGAGAATATAAAAACCCCAAAGTTCAACACATAATCAATGTATCTGTTTAAATTAGGAAATTCCACATCCATAAAGTCAATGCTAAATTTCTCTTCCATCTTTTAGAATTCATGTTGAGATGTATAATGAGTCTATTCAATTAATTTAACATTCAAACCTCAATTTAACCTTTGACTATGTGTTTTTTCATTCTTTATTCTGTTTTATTTTGAAAAATTTGCATAGATACATATTTTCATTCAGCTATACTGATGTATTATCTTTATTGCCTTTGTTTGTAAAGTATCTACTTTTTTCCTTGTTTGTGATTTATTCAATATTGTATGAAGTAAATAAAAAAACGTATATAACATTCTGTAAACCATCATACTGTTACAGATCATATATAACTGTACGTGTTTTTTTAAACGTGGGGAATTGCTGTATATTATGTGGCTAATTCCCTCTGTGTTCTCCATGCGTTGTATACATGGTTTTTTATGTATTCACCTTCTTTAATTCATCTTCAAACATTCATCAGACAATCACTGACTAGAACGATCGAGGCGAGTAATTCCTTCATTCATTGTCAAAAATGAATCATTCATTTTTTATACCTCTCACAGTCCAAGACTTGCAGATTGGGGTGAAGTTAATAAGAGATGCTAAATTTACCGTAGGGTTGAATGTGAACGTGAATGATTGTATAAGTTGGCCCTACAGTCGTCTCACCCATGACCTGGAAGGATAAGCAGTATATATAATAGGATGGATTCTATCCTTTTTTATTAAGCTGGTAGCTCTGCCTAAGTCTGAGTTAAGTATAATGTAAGTAGGAAATATTGTCGAAATTTAAACCCATCCCCTCTCATGTTCCACAGTATTAGTATAAATATATATATATATATATATATATATATATATGTATTTATATATATATATATATATATTTATAGTGGGGAAATTACAGTAAATCACTGATGCATTCATGTGAAAGTATTTCAGTTTTGTAAGAGCTGCAGGTGGCGCTCTGTACAATTCCTCTCATTGGGGGAGGATGACAGTTTAAATATTTATATATAAACAAAGGCAACAGAAGAAAACAGGTTCATCATCTGCAGATAGATAGATAGATAGATAGATAGATAGATAGATAGATAGATAGATAGATAGATAGATAGATAGATAGATAGATAGATGGATAGATGGATAGATGGATAGATGGATAGATGGATAGATAGATAAATTGTTGGAGAGACAGATTATGTGGAGCGTAGACTGAAGACGCAGCCAACAGCCAGCAGATTAGTGGTTCAGATATATCATCTGGATTAAGATATTACCAGAAATAGAAACAAACAATTGTACCATGTAACATCTCGACTAATGGTCACAGAGGAATGTATGAAATTCAGAAAAACAGAGTGAGACAGAATTAAACAGCAGGAAGTACTGATATCATTTGTATTGTGGCAGCAATGTTAATATAAGGACTAGTAGCAGAGGCCGATTAAAATTAGGGTCATGTAATAATTCTTTTTTTATTATTTCGATTATCCACTTCATTCAAATGCAAACAGAGAAAGCAAACTGTGTTCTGGATGTAGTTGCTTGGAGGCCAGGAACTCCACAGACTCTTATGCATGGATAATTTTCTTTCTCCAGTAAACACACACACACACACACACACACACACACACACACACACACACACACACACACACACACACACACAAGGAAAAGAGGACTTGAGTCACTTTATTTTCCTTTAGTTCTACCAGTGACGACAAACAAACCCATCTATTCAGGCCAAGCGAGAGGGAGAAGAAGCAGGGACGCTGTGGCTGAGCCAACAAGCCTTTCACACAAACAAAATGCTTTCTCTTGTCTTGAAGCTTATTGGGCTTGTTATCCCAGTAAATATTTTATGCTGTCTTCTTTGCTTTCTTTTCCCCCGTCCCCTCATATTTCGGTTCTGTCCTCAGTTAACACTAGACATGAGAGAATCGTGCAGGTGACGTAGGAATGCAGGATCTCCACTCTTGTTTCTTTTCCTTTTCTGCTGTTTCTCTCTTTTTTATCTGATGCAAAACATAAAAGCGCTCAACGATAATTTATCTATGAACATCTCAATAGATGTTATTTCATTTACAGGAAACTCGTTATATAGGCTCTTCTGTTTCATAATTTATCCAATTAATAAGTGAGTCTTTTATTTCATGTAATGTGCATTATTATTGTCCCTTTATTTTGTAGGAACCTCATGGGACAGGGGGCTTAAAGTGTTAAAAAATCAATCTTCAATTGTCATTATACCGGTTGAACGAATCTGTGTGTGTGTATTCACTTTTGAGCTCTTGTTCTGACACACACACTACACACATTCTAACTGACTAACTGATCGATTGACTAATTGGTTCATTGTGGAAGATTTTTGTTTGCCTGTATCAGTCTGATTTCAACTCTAAGTTAATAAAGAGTAAATAAACACAAGTCTTTGATATTATTATTATTATTGCATCATCATCATTATCAGTATTTGTATGGTTTTATTTTTGCTGTGCAGTTGTGCGGCTGAACAATATGAGTGTTTCTGTTTTGGGTGAGATCTGTATCTTCCCTCCAGTTCAGTGGAAACAGGTCAAGCAGACTGAGGAGCAGTGTGTGTGTGTGTGTGTGTGTTTGTGTGTGTTTGTGAGTGTGTGTGTGTGTGTGCTGTGTGTGAGTGCTTTATGTTTGTATGGGGAATAATATATTAAGAGAGACCTTGTGCCCCCCTCCTCTCACTCACTTCCTTTTCTCAGCACTGGCTCTGGTTTCTCTGGACTGTATCTGAACCTGACCTCTGACCTGTGTGTGGAGCAGAGGAGGAGTCAACTGCACACAGACAACATGACAAGGATCAATTACATTATATACCAATATTATCATTATCAATGCTTTTTTTTACTTCCTCTACCGATCTCCTCTGCCCATCTTTCTTTTTAACTTATCCCTCAATGACTCCCTCCTTTTTCTCGCTCCCTTCTTCTTCCTCTTCTCCCTCTTTATTCTCCCTTGTTTCTCTTTCTATCGCTCTCTTGCTGGAATGTGCTGTTCAGAAGCAGCTGAGAGGAGGAATGTTGCTGTAACAAGCCCATACACAACCCCGAGGGAGGGAGGCTCCCTGCGCTCACACACACACACACACAAACACACACACACACACACACACACACACACACACAAACACAAGCTCACTGTCGCTTCCCAACGTTTGTGTTTTTGGACTTCACATGTGTGTCTGCGTGTAGAACGCAGAGCGTGAAGCTGCATGTTGGAGAACAGCAGGATGATTACACTCACTGTATCTGGACCCACACACACACACACACACAGAGAAGACAGGGGGAGAACGTGAGTCGGCCTGTTGCAGCTATGAATTCTGGTGAAGACGTCCTCCCTCAGGGTAGACTCTACCCTGTAGAGGATTGAGTCAATGGCGTCTTGCACAACTCATCCATGCCCCCGATTTGTGTTATAGACTTTCAATATGATTATATGAAAGAGAGGATTCAGCATTTAAGTAGAACCCAGAATAAATAAGTATGAAAAAAAAATCTAGGACATTGACATTCCTATATTTGTCCTATGGGATGACAGTGACCCATCCAGGGGGGACGAGGGGTCACTAGAGGGAGTGACGAGTGACTTATGACCTTTGCCATCAACCAACCTGAACAACTATGGGAGCTTTCTGACCCACACACAACAACATCATAAAAACAAACGAGAGAATCTTCTGGAAGAATGTCCTCATCCTTCTAGGAGAGGTCCAGAGACTTTGAGGATTTATGTTGTTATGGAACGAAGACATTTTCGGATGATTTTCCTTTTATTTTGTCTTCTCTCTGTGTCTGGAACTGACTGATGGCAAACTGCCGAGAGACAGAGAGAGAGGAAAAGTGGAATCTGGCAGGAGGGGAGTCTGGAGGCCCTAAAAGTGTGAATGTCACCTCTCATACCAAATTCAAAGTAAGTAGAATTACACACGTCTCTCCAAACTGCCCTCAAGAAGAGCACTTGTGGAAATAAGTGGAGATTCTAATTAATGTTAAGTTAAATTACTCTGGTGGGTTCACTGATATTTCATACGTACAAAGATTGTTGTTTAAATCTGCAAAAAAAAACATGGAGGTCTGATCTGGTCTGACTGAAGAGAAAATAGTGTGTGAGGCTGAGAGCTGTGGGCGAAGTGGACCGGTGAGGGCAGGTCCTGGGGCCCTTCTCGGCTCCCTATGCATGCACACATTCACACACACACACACGCACACACACACACACACACACACACACACACACACACATTCCCTGGTGGTTTGGAGACTCTGTCAGATTTAGACACATAATTACTGTCCCATCGTTTGAGAATTGTGTGTGTATATATGTGTATAAGTGTGTCTGTTTGAGTGCACCCTGAGTGTTTTACACACAACACAAATTAACTGACTGCCCATAGAAACAAGTCTAGACCAGACTGACAATATTTATTAAATACTCAATCATTTATGGGAAAAAGTAAATACTATAATAAATACTATAGTAATCCGTAATTGTTTTGTGCCACTGAGTGTCTTTATAACTTCGATTTTCACTGGACGACTACTGTGGCTTTAAATAAGAGTTTTAAGGTCCGTAAAAACAAAACCAAATGTAGCTATTCACTGCCGCCCCTTAGTGGTCAAATATAATTGGTTCATTGTGATCCAGCACCACAAATACTGAGAGTGAAACTATAATCTATTGGTTTATATTGTATCACACCGCTTCACATTATGAACACAGTACAGGAGAGTATATAAACCTTCTTGGAAATGAATGAGGGTCAGTTCAGTTCACTTGAGAAAACACGTGAGGTTCTTTTGATCCCCTCGAGGGTGTAGAATTCTGGATGTGTTCTCAGCCTTTTCAAGAGGGGCGGAGTCTGGACAGACAGACACCCTCTCATCCCTTGCATCACAGTGAAACATCTGTCCGCTCTCACAGTGACAACAGGGTGCAGGCAGCTGGGGGATCAAACCTGTGAAGACATGGCTGCTGAGGACAGGGACGACAAGAGACAGAAGGTTTACAGGACACCCAGCGCTGGACTGTGGACTGCTACTGGGCTGGTGATGGTTTATTTGGTTAGTATTTTATTCACTAGATATAGAGATAGATGGATAGGATCAAATAAACTTTGTTACTTTCCATCATTTTTAATAAGAATGAAATTACTTTCCTATTCTAAATGGATGCTATGATAATGTTGCTTCCAAGGTGTTGGCTGTGGCGGTGTCCATCTTGAAGGAATCAGGACATCTCCTAAACAACCAGAGCTTTGAATGTGGGCACAGTGAGGAGGTAAAACCACTCAGGCATCTTTTACATTGGTTGTATGTTGCATCATAAATAATTTATATATATAATACATACAAGAGAATAAGACAATAACCTAAGACCATGTGAGGATTTAAAGGTGTCTAAATGTATTTTGGTCCTCATGAGCGTTAAATAATATAAAAAAAATCTCTCAACTATAAGGGAGAATCCGATATTGTAAAACTGATATAAATGTATATAATCTTTATTATAATTACAGTATTAGCACACATTATATCTAACATGATTTCCTAAATTAAGGAGAGATTGAATGTGTTTCTAAAACCATTTGTAAGATCAAAGGTAAATAAATATACAAATAATAGTTGCTTTAAGTAGCAGCCACAAATATGATCATTTTTTACCTTTGACTAATATTAATGCGATACCTGTGATTTGGTTCAGAATTTGGAAGCTATATCTCCTCCAATTAAACATCAACTTGACACAATTAAGATTTGATACTCAGACCTTGTCAGTTTCCTTGTCCATTCTGATGTGACCGTGGTTTGTTCTGCAGTCCCGGCTGACCCAGGAGACCTTTCTGGTGTCTCTGTGTACAGGCATGGCTGTGCCCATCTGTTTCATGCTACTGCTGAACATCTGGATAAAGGGGACCTTTTACGCACCACTGGTATGTATCTCTCTTTCTCTCTCTCTCTCTGTGTGTGTGTATGTGTGTGTGTGTGTGTGTGTGTGTGTGTGTATGTGTGTGTGTGTGTTCACCCAGAGAAAAAACTGCGTTAAACTCATGTTCCTCTCTTTTGTTGTCACAGTCACTGTTTGCGATCTTTGTCGTGTTTGTGGCTATGACCGTTTCCTTTGCAAAGACTTGGGAGAAAGAGAATCAGGTTAGTAAATCCCATTTTGATTACATAGCTGAAAAAACTGTAAACAAAGATGGACGACCCGTCTCCACTTCCTCCCAGTTTCTAGAAAGCGAAAATATCTTGGATCATGGGTCTTTCCATCTTTTAGCACGATTTGGAGCCATGGTCTGTTTGGTAGCGGTCGTCCTATCCTGTCTATTAACTCGTCTGACCAATCACATTTCTCAGCTGTCAATCATGAGGGTTTAACTTGTTTTTTTATAGCATCAAAATGACAGAGACCATCTTTGAGAAATATTATTTGACATGTACTTGGACTATTTAGTTTGATCCAATCCACTAACATAGAGGAGAAGGGTTTTTTGACATCGACTGCAGCAAGCCACCAGGGGGCGATCCAGATGATTTGGCTTCACAATGGGAGCTGTCAAGTCATCAATCTTTATGCAGGATTAGGGTTCAGATGAATTGATAAATATCTTCACCTACGGTTGGCTTACTACAGTGGCCAAATAATAGTAGCTCTTTCTATTCTCCTGCAGGACATAGAAGCATTTAAAGATCGATACCTGGAACTGATTCCTCTGACTGACGTACCCGGAATATCTCAATCTCATGTGAATGATAAGAACTGTACAATGCTCAGTAACGTTTACCGCTGGCAGGCTGAGGTAAGGAAATTAGACTAATTTATTGTATTGGAAAGTTTTTAAACAAAATTCTTACGGATGTGTGTGTGTCTGTGTGTGGCCCAGTTTAAATGTTGTGGACTTGAAGGCTATCAGGACTGGGGGCTTGTGATCCCAGATTCCTGTTTGTGTGAAGGAGAGGACAAGAGCACTGGATGTGTGAGTCGCTCTCATTTAAAACTAAAAAGTATCATAAAACAACATAGTGTATATTTTACAGTGTCTTGATGTTTTCCTGTCTGTTTTAGGTTGGAGCTGGAAACAGTCTAGTTTACGAGAAGGTAAAATGTAGTTAGAGACGAGAGAACTGAAAAAATGATTAATTGATTGATAAAGTAAATAGTGAGCAAGAACTTCTCCAATTTCAACATTTGGTGACTTTTTTTGTTTAATTCTGTGTGTGTTTGTGTGTGTGTGTGTGTGTGTAGCCTTGTCTCCCTACAGTCCTCTCCTTTGTAGAAAAACGTAGCTCCACCCTTTGGACCGTCATGATAACTTGGGTAAGACTGTACATTACAATTAGACTCAGATGAATAATTACACAATTAAAAGTGTAATTGTGTGTAATCTTTCTCAAATCTCTTATTTTGTAGACCTTCGAAGAAAAGATTTAAAAGTTCATAAATAATTTATAGGTGGATTATATCTGATTTTCTCACAAATGTTGTTTTTCAGATCACTGTCGTCGGTGTTCCAGCTTCCATGTTTGTGTTCCTCATGGCGCGGTGCTGTTGTTGGGTGAGTAGCTGCAAAGACATGAAGGTGAAATGAGACAGATTGAATGTATCAAAGCGTCACCTGTGCCTTGTGTGTTGTCAGTTGTGTTGTGAAGACTGCTACCACAAACTGAGCCTTTGGATTTTCAAACTGAGGGGAGGAGTGGAGATGATCCCAGTGGTGTTCATCAGAAAGGACAATGATACGCAGCCTGAGGAGGAAGATGGGAACGATGAGGAGGAAAGAGAAAGCTGCAGTAATGGCGTGGTGGTGGATGTTTCCCTGGAGAAAAATGCAGTCACCATGATTCCGCTGTCAGAGCTGAGGAGGCTGCAGGAGGAGCTGGAGCCGCCTCCTGTCCAGCACCAGGTTCGGTGTCTGTGCATCATCTCCCAAAAACCCCGCAGCTTCTACACGGTGATGATAGAGGAGGGCTCCCCGCTGCTGCCCGCCGACGCCGTGCTGGCCGACGCCAACAAACCCAGCACGTGTGTTTGGGCCGACGGACACCACGTTTTCTCATTGGAGGACATTGTTTGGCCGAAAGAGAGCGAAAAGAGAAGCAGCCTGCCATTGTAGGGTGACACTGTACAACACTGTGCACACTGAAAAACATCCAATCCAAAGAATTGTGTTTTTTTAGACAAAGGCAGGAGACAGAAGAAGACTAAAAGAAAAAACTAAAAGAATTTAAACTTTCAGCAGTCAGATTTCAAACATTTACAAATAAGTGCAAAGACAGAATATTTAACAAGTGAGGCAGGAAAGGAAAAGCTAATGTAGGCTGTGGTTACAGTGATAGAGGCCTTGCGTGTCTTTCTCTTTGCATGTGCTTTGAGTCACTCTCTTTAAATTCAAGTACAAAATAATTAAATATTAGAAAAGAAAACTTATTTTCAGACTTTCACCATCAAGATCAGATATTTCTATGTTTCATCAAACCCTGAGCATCCTGGTACTAGTGGCATGTGATTTTTAACTTGAGAGCCTCAAGTTAAAAATCACATTACACTCTAGTCAAGGGACGCACACACACACACATTCACACACGCAAACAACACCTAAAGTAGGTCTTTGTATCTAGAGAATGTAAAAGTATTTTAAGTATATATAAACATTTTAATTATACAATTATTTTCAGTATAACATTTTGGTGTCTCAACATTTCAAATTTCTCAGAGGATAAAGCTAAAAGTACACGTCTAGAATATTGCAGTATGTGTAATCGGACTGTAGATGCTCGATATTTATTAGCGCGGGAGACATTCCTGTCCATATACAGCCTCCTGTGCCTTCCTGCTTCAGAGTTCTTTATTAGTATTATAAGTACGTTACAGCATGGGACTCGGGTCAACAAAATAAAATGATGTCAAATCTTCGCCCTTGTGCCGGGAAACGTTGGCGTGTTTAGATGTCGTCGCCTGGCAACGAGCCTCTGGTTTCCCCTCAGCTAATCTAATAGGAGCAGAGCCGGAACCTCTGGCTGACGGCAGCCAGTGTAAACAGCAGTAAATCATCCTGTGTGGCCTCAGGAAATACACCGAGTATTGATCGGAGCACTGCAGGCTATTCGCTCACGTGAGATTCCTCCAGATAAAACACTGAATATATATATATATATACGTTTATGCGGTTACATTTAAAACCAATGCTCGGTTAAAGCAGATGTAATTTATATTTTTTTATCAATAACTATTTAAACAAGCAAGAGCAGCAGAGGAACCCAGACGCCAGCAGGGGGCAGCCTCAGGATAAAAAAAAAAATATGAAAATGAAAAGCATATTTTCTGCAAATTTCGTCAAGAATTTGAGCATGGTAAAGCTCAAAAAGCCGATTCATTTGCATAAAAAAACACAATAATATCAAAGGGCCATTTTGTTTGCAAACAGTAGTCATACAAAACTTATACACATCATAACAATACATACAAAGAGCGTTAAACATCCATTAGTCCTTTGTTAAAATACTAAAATATATTAAAATGTGTGTGTGCCATACACCAGGGCAACAGCTGGTTCAAAAGTCCAACTGCTGAGTGGACAATGATCTTAAAGAGGACAGAAATTGAAGCATGACCACACATTACAATAATAAAACTAGAAAAATGGATCCACGGTCTCTGATCCACTGTCATATGGTCCATGATCACATTATAGAATCATCAGTGTAATAATTGGTGCAGCTGTCTCCGCACATGTAAAAACGGAGTCAAAAAAGAGTGAACATTAGATGTATATTGATCTATTGGAAACAAACATGACTCCAATTAATTGATAATGTTCCATTCACCAGACAGAAGTTTGTTGTATCATCTTAAAAGTACAGTACCTATATAACTGTTGAGTTACTCTTGTTACTTATAATCTTATTTAGTTCACCTCTATTAATCTTAATCTAAACACTTGGCATGACACTTGGATTAAACTGCTTGTACCTGTAGTTTTTTGTCTTCACTCTGCAGATTCAATATACTTTTAGAAATAAATGATTTCTAAAGATTTTTTGTAGCTCCGACTTACTTGATCAGAAAAATAAATGAATGGAAAAAAGTCAGATTTCAAGTTTATTTTAATGAATTCAACAAACTCTACATATTTATGAAAAAAATAAAAAATGTTGAAGGAAAAACATATTCAAAGTTAATAAGAAAACTTTGGAACACACATGTAAACAGAACCTTTAAATAAATAAATTCTCACGCACCAAAAAATAAACTTAAAGAATTTAAACTTTCAGCAGTCAGATTTCAAACATTTACTAATAAGTGCAAAGACAGAATATTTAACAAGTGAGGCAGGAAAGGAAAAGCTAATGTAGGCTGTGGTTACAGTGATAGAGGCCTTGCGTGTCTTTCTCTTTGCATGTGCTTTGAGTCACTCTCTTTAAATTCAAGTACAAAATAATTAAATATTAGAAAAGACAACTTAGTTTCAGACTTTCACCATCAAGATCAGATATTTCTACTATTGTTTCATCAAACCCTGAGCATCCTGGTACTAGTGGCATGGCTCTCAAGTTAAAAATCACATTACACTCTAGTCAAGGGACGCACACACACACCCAAACCCACACACACACACACAAACCCACGTACACACACACACACGCACACAACAGCCTAAAGTAGGTCTTTGTATCTGAAGAATGTAAAAGTATTTTAAGTATATATAAACAGAGGCAAAAAGTAAATTCCAGTGAGCCTGGTCAGACTCTGCTCTGTCATCTGTAAACAAACACACACACACACACACACACACACACACAAACACATACACACAGACACACACATACTGCGGAAAATATCACAGATTCTGGTTTAATGTCCTTGTAATTTCTTCTCCTCTGAATGTGTCTTTGTTTTGCTTCTGCTGTGTCCTCCTCATGATGTTCGACAGCCTCATGACTCTGGTAAAGACAGGGGGGGGGGGGGGTTAAATAGCTTGTATAGCGATAGCTGTTTTACTACAAATGTACTATAGAAATATAAAATCTATGGATTAAAATCTATAGTAAATGCAGCAAAGACATGTTTAAAGGGACTGTTCGATATCTTGGGAAATGCTTCCTTGCTGAGAGTTGGATGAGATGATTTGGTCAAACAAAACGAAACAAAATAGAAATAAGATGTTCTTCATTTAACATCGAACAAACACAGAAGAGGTGAGAAACTGAGCATAAGAAAGAAATCTGAGAGGTGGACATTTATTTTTCCTTTTGTATTTTCAGAATAACTAAAAAGGTAACCAGAGGAGGATGTTTAAAGATCACCACACATGCGCTAAAAGCGAAAGAATATCTTGTAATCTATTTTCTATTATTATTTGTATTTTGACTTTATTCTCAACATGCACAATATTTTCTTCTGTAAGATTCAGCTTAGCCTAGCACCAATCCACACGTTGTGTTTCTCTGGTGGTATCACACATCTTATCCAGAGTCCAGCAAGACAGTGAATAAACAACTTTCCACAAAATTTTAAGTTTGTCCTTGAAAGGCAGCATATTCAATAGTGTGAAGGCAACCATGGCAACAACATTTGTGTTAGGTGTTCAGGAACAAAAAGAGAAAAAGCAACAAAACTGACGAATCAACGTCCACATTAAACTGTCAAGGTTTACTTTACTTTTACTTCTTCAGTTGTTTATGACGCTTACCTGCAGTATCGGCTTCTTCAGCCAGGGGGTCGGAGGTCGTTAAGTACTTGCTGCCAAATATCTGCACCAACTGGTCAAAGTACTTGCACTCCTGCCTGTCCCCTCTGAGAACACGAGACAGAATGTTAGAGCTCGCCAGGAGGATGCCGAAAACAAGCACTTGTATTTACAATATGGATTCTTATGTCCACTACCCCCCCCCATGCACTGCACTCACTTTCTGCCTTCTAGGAAGTGTCGGAAGTTGGCGCGCAGCCTCTTGATCCGGGTCTGGCACTGCTCCGGACTGCGCAGGTAGCCTTGGGTGGCCATGACCTGAGCGATCTGGATGAAGATGTGTTTGTTCTTGGTGCAGCCCTTCAGGTTCTCCTGGATGTCCTCGCTCCCCCAGATGTCCAGCAGGGCCTCGGTCTCCCCGTCGCTCCAGGCCAGCTTGGCGCTGTCAACCACCCACTGGTTACTGGAGGCGGCTAAAACAGCAGGAATCACAGATTATTATCATAACCAGCATGCGATTTGAATAATAGCGAAGGGTTCAAAGTTGTACAGAGGCCTAGAGGCATTACAAACATTATAAAGCTATTAACTAGTAGGTTTAAATGAGTTGCTTCTGTATATCTACACTGGAAAAACTGTGGTGTAACGACTGTGGATTTTCTTTTCCATTTTGTTCCACCTTTGTTTTGGCCCGGTTCCGGTGAATTGTCGTCCGCCTCCTCTGTGGCCGACGTGTCTGCGACCGAGCCGTCGACTTTCAGCTCCTTCCTGAAGATTTGCTCCATCTCATTGAAGTACTTATAATCCTCCCTGAATGGAAAACAATTAATTATAACATTTAAGTCACCACCAGACACCTACAATATCATTTCCATTGCCTATGATCAGAGAGACAAGCTCATCTCAAGCAGGTCCCCCAAATGTCTGTCACAATCAAAACACAACAAGCCTTTACTCATGGTCACATTGCCAAAATCATTGAGAGATGGCTGCTTTATCAACTACATTCAAGTCTCAAAGTCCTACATTTTGTAATGCTTTATTAAGATGGACAACCCGTCAGGTTCCAAACGAAGCCAAAACATCGACCCCTGGTGGCTGGCTGCAGTAAAGGCTTCATGTTTACACACAGGTCAAACTAAAAAGTTGAGATGGTTGTACCCATATAGCTTAATTTTTAAAGAACAGTTTGTTTCAGATATAACCACCAACAATTGCTTCATGTTTCAACATACAACATTTATCAGGACAATTTAAATGATTAATAAGAATCACAGATTATGGGCTTGACTTACTTCTCATGCAGGAAGCCATGCTTGAGGCGTTTGATGCGGGTGTAGCACTGCTCCGACGTCCTGATGAACCCTCGGTTGCCCATCTTCTCGGAGACGTACTCAAACACGTGGCGGTTTTTCAGGCAGCCCCTTAGCGTGAGCTGCACGCTGTCCTCGCCCCAGATCTCCAGCAGGGTGCGCGTCTCCTGGTCCGACCAGGGCATCTTCCTGCTCAGGTCGGCCAGCGGGTGGCTGGTGGAGGGCTGCTCGTCTGAAAGCAGGAGACCACACCATGGTTATATTGTGTATTAAAGTTAAATATACACATTATTTGTACAGACACACAGTGTAATTGCTCAAATGTGTAATAAAAAATGTGCACCAATGGTTGTGATTATATTTATCCCTACACAAGTCAGGATCATTGTCCATAAAGGGCTGTAAGGTGGCGTCGGCAGCAGAACTGTCCATGTCTGACACAACAGTGTTGTCACCAAGCACCGGAGCCAGAAGATGGAAGTATCGAAACGCCGCGGGACGTCCTCCGTTCCTACGAGACGCGAATGGGAGGTGAGCTGGGAAACCATGAGCCAAGCATTCAATCATTCCTTCACTTTCACTTTCTACCTCCGGCTGTTGCAGTAGCGCCTGTAGGTCTTCTTCAGCCGTTTGATCCGGGAGTGGCACTGATCCGCCGTCCTCGGGAATCCAATCGAGGTCATTTTCTCCGATATGTCGGCGAATATGTGGCCGTTGCGGACGCAGGTTTTCAGGCCGTGCTGCACGTCGTCCGCGGCCCACACCTCAACGAGAGAGACCGTCTCCTGCTCCGTCCACACTGTGTTCAAACTATCCACCCCTTCATCAGACGGAGACAAAAAGAAGACGTCTGATCAGTGGGTGGATGTTTATCTAAAAGGAACATTTCTTACACGGCAGAGGAAATGGATGAAAAGGACTGTACCTGGCTCCGGATCGGCTTGCTGCTCACGTTCATCATAATCATCCATAGAAACCGCCTCCTGGCCCAGGATTTGTTCCAGCTGGTTGTAGAATCTGTAATCTACTCGTCTCCCAGATCTACAAGGTGCGGCAGGAGATAAGAACATTCATCATGATAGTGGATTATATTTAGAAGCATAGAAAAGGGACAGAGAGACTCCACTCACTTCTTTCTGTCGTAGCCCTGTCGAAAGTTGTTCCTCAGGGCCTTGACTTTCCAGCGGCACTGCTCCGAGGTCTTGGAGAAACCGAGCTCCTCCAATCTCCCCGAAATGTCGGCGTACACGTGTCCGTTGTGGACGAACCCCCTCAGCGTCCTCTGGACGTCCACCTCGCCCCAGATGTTGATGAGCGCCAGCGTCTGCTCGTCTGACCACGTGCCGGACGCTGGCTTCTCTGTCGACATGCTGATTTCTCCTTCTTTCCATGGAAACACAGAGATATTCACGGTCTGATCTAACTGACTCTCTTTGCTCTCATATCGATGGACGCAGGGATATTTACCTGTTTCCGTCACTGATTCACTGTTGGAGTCCTCTGATATTTCGATGGAGTCAGGTATCACGGTGGAAGACGTCGACGGCTGCTTGTCCAGGATTTGTTCCAGCAGCTCGTAGAACTTGAAATCGACTCGATCTGTCCCTGATGAGCTGCAGACAGAGGAGACAGTTGTATTGATCTTCATGTCGGGACCGGAGCACAGAAAAGAAAACAGAGACTTTCTTTTTGTACCTCATGTTTTCTTGACACTGGCGATAGTTGGATTTGAGCCGTTTGATGCGGGTGTGGCACTGGTCTGCGCTGCGGGAGTAACCGTTGGCTAAGAGCTTCTCTGAGATCTGTGTAAAGATGTGGCCGTTGTGTGGGTAACGTCCCAGGCACTGCTGGACCTGAACACAGGACAAATTCATATTAAAGGTAGCGACAGACAGAGAGATTTAAGATCACTTTTACAGGTTATCATGTAAAGTGCTGGACTTTCATCATGATCCATGGCTCTGTACCTCCGGGTCTCCCCATATCTCCAGAAGGATGACTGTCTCTTTGTCCGACCAGGCCACTTTCTTCCTGTCTTCTTGAACCCCCACAACAGAATCTGAGGAGACAGAAATCTAAATGAATAATGAGGCAAAAGGGCTTTGGGACAATAAAGATTAATTTAATATAAAGAACCACTAACATTAAGCTATATAATAATAGTAATGATATTAATTATAATAAAAACATACAGTCTAGTATGAATCACCCAAACATATTTTTCCTGTATCCATTAAGCTCTTTTTGTGGACTAAATCTTTTTGAAATCAAATAAATATTGTAAATGTATTTGTTCAATCATAGTTTTGGGCTTTAAACTTTATATCAGATTCCTTGCTCGACATCATCTGGGGCTTTAGTAGAACATAATTCACAATAAGAAAGAATAAAAATCAGTTACATCAGAGTCTTAAAACCACTGAATCACCGACTAAAAGCTGTTTTCAATAAAGGATCTAACGAGTCAGAAACTGCAATCTAAACTGCTCTCCTGCGCCCCCTGCAGCCAGTAGAGGGAATCACTGTCTTTACCGTTCTCCTGGTGGGAGTAGGCCGAGAAGTCGTTGTCTTCGAGCTCTCCTGGGATTTCATTCATCTGCGCCGCTGGAGCAAAGTCCTTCACCAGAATTCTCCCCAGCTCGTTGTAAAACTTGCACTCAACCCGCGTCAGTCCTTTCAAACTGCAGGAAAAAAATAAAGAAAAGACTTTTTAAATCAACAGAAATCTTTGTTTCCCTTTGTTCTCTCCGCTGCAAACACACATACTTGTTCTGGTAGCATTGCCTGAAGTTGGATTTCACCCTCTTGAGCCTCGTCTGGCACTGCTCCGGCGTCCGGGAGAAGCCCTGAGTCGCCATCTTGTTGGAGATGATGGAAAAGATGTGTCCGGTTCTGTGCATCCCCCTCAGCTCCTGCTGCAGCTGGTCGTCGCCCCACGTGTGTATGAGGGTCAACGACTCCATGTCTGTCCACGGGACGCTTCGAGTACCTCAAGAAATATAGAAGACATTGTTTAGTATAATAAAGTTAAAACTGTCTTTTTTAATAGAACCAGGTATTTTGTGGTTAATGTTGGTTTATTTGGGGACTTTTAGGATAAACAGGCAATAGAAAAAAATAACCAGCAAAATAATATGGAGAGTGGCAACAAAAAGTGACGTTAGATATCGTTAAGATCATTTTTGAGTTGAGTTGAATTGAAAATGACGTTTTTTAAGGACAGAAACTATATACTAAAAATGTCAAATTAACATTTTTATGTTTTGATGTATGTACACAGTACAGAAATATGGCTAAGCCCAAGATATATATCAAAAATAAAGTATTTATAGTTGCAGTCGTGACTTAATGAGCTTTTCTTATTATAAAAAAGTGACGCTACCTATTTCCTGACGGCTCGTGTGCCCCAGAACCTGCAGGTCGTCGTCGGCCTCGTCCTCGTCAGGGACCTCCTCCACGTCGTAGGTGACTTCAGGAAGAGCCGAAGGAACGGAGGAGCGGAGGATGCTCTCCAGCCGCTCGTAAAACTTATGTTCCAGCTTTGAGTTTCCTCTGGTGACAGATCGGGGAGAAGACAACAGGGGATTTATCAAAGAGTCGCTTCAGTTTTTTTCGGTAGTTTCACAAGTTTTGACAGAAAGAACATCTGCAGACATCTGTCAAACGGTGTCATGTAATACACACTTGTTCTGGCGGAAACATTTCTTCAGCCGCTTGATCCTCGTCTGGCACTGCTCCACCGTTCTCATGTAGCCCCTCTCCGCCATCTTGTGTGCGATCTGCGTGAAGATGTGGCGGTTTTTGAAGCAGCCCTTCAGCGCCCGCTGCACCGAGTCCTTCCCCCAGATGTCGAGCAGGTGCAGCGTCTCCTCGTCCGACCAGGGAACCTTTGTGTCCATTACAACCGGGAAAGAACCTTCCTGAGAGTCTGAAACAAAACAAAGGAGTTTGTCTAAACACCTGAGCTTGAACCTAAAGAACCAAATATCCACTAATACACACACTCCTATATACATATATATATATATAAAGAGTACAAACCTGTATATTCTCCTAATATCGAGATGAGAGGAGATTCACCTGAATTCTCATCATCCAGCGAGGAATCACTGTAAACCACAAAAGATTCATTAAAAAAAAATCATTCTCTTTATGATCAAGAAAAAGTGTGTGGGGGGAGTTTGGATTTGTAATTGTGCCCACTTGCATTTATAGTATATATATATATACACACCACCTGTATTAACAGGTATACATTATGTATACAATAGACATATTCTCTATAATTTCATAAATTTGGATTTCATTTTTGATTTTACACTTATATATGGATCTGTGATTAATACAGTTTATTCTTATCTTATTTAACTATTGTGATGAAGTGAATTTATACGAAGAACGAAAAGAAATTAGATGTTAAACAGATTTTTGGGCCAGTGGGGACAAAGTGTAGATGGTTAAAAAATGCACTAAAAAAATAAAACAAAAATAAAGATGAAGTGACAAATCGTTGTAAGTCTTCATGTGAAATGAGCCAAACGTTTCCAGGACTCTTACAAAAAAGCCGGGAAGTCCACAGGCAGCTTGGCGGGAATGTCCACACCACCGCTCAGCTTCCTCTTCCTGAGAACCCTCCCTCCTCTCAAGCTATGGCCGTCCCCATTGGCCGCCGAGCCTGCGTCGCCGCTCTCGGTGGGTGCGGTGAGGTCTATGGTGTCGTCACACGGCCCGGCGCTAATTGAGTTCTGCACCTTCCTCTCCTGAGAGCCGCCGCCGCCTCGGCCCTGCAGCTGCCAACTGCCGGAGTCCTTTGTCTCCAGGAGGCTTTGTCTGATGGTGTCAGAGCTCCTCCTGCACGCCAGCTCCAGGCTGCTGGTGCCGATGGGAGGATCCGGACGCCCTTTGTGCTGTGGAGAGGCCGAGTCTTTGAGAGGAGGCGGGGAGGAGGTGGTGTTGGTGGGAGGTTTGGCCCCAGGAGGTAGCGACAGGGAGGAGAGGATGCAGTCGTCCATCGGTAACAATCGAGGATCTGAGGTTGAGAGGAAGATGATGAATTAGGCCATGGCTTGGTTCAAATGAGAGAAACAACATGTCCAAACTAGAATTTAACTAAATGTGAGGATAAAGGTGACCAGTTGGTCTGAGTCAATCGTAAATCTACTGTTTAAAAGTCATACTTTATCATGTCGTCTTTGCTCGGGGACTCACTATTTGGGGAAATGTGGGAAATTAAAAGAACAATGTGTAACTTCTGCCATTAGAGGTCTCTCAATCAAAACCAATAAGGAAAGACCTGGTTTGAACACATGGTGAAGCAGCGTGGGATCATGGGAGATCATGTTTCCACAACCCCCACCCCCCACCACCACCACCCCCGTGAGCCGCACCTTTCTCCTCAAAGTGACCGAGGTTCCTGTGGTGCTCCAGCACAGCCTTCATGTCCTCTGGGGGGAAGAAGGATTGTAAACATTCGTCGAGGAATGACGGAGCGTCTCCGAGCAGAGCTGCCAACTGAGAAGAGAGATCCGGTTACAGGGTTTCAGTGACACGGCATTCATTCACTACACCTGTAGTTTGATCTTTAAGCAGCCAAATATCAAACAGAGGTTAGATGACGAATTGGCACACGTGTTTTTCTTGACATGCAAACATTATTTTATTTTTCCTGATATTTGTGTTAATGCTGGAAATGTGATCAACACCACATGAGAAGTAATTCATGTAGATGTGTATTTTCCCTCATTATCTCTCACCCAGAGTTTCCTACAGTGCGACTGCTGCAGTCCAGCTTTGTTGTGTGTGTAAGTGCACGGTATAAAAATAGGTGGAGAGGAGGGAGCAGTCTACAGGGACACCGGTGTGCACCTGCGTCCGCTTTACCCCCCTCTACATCTGTCTCTGGGTTAGTGGTGCAGAAACAGGAGCCTCTACACTGGGCACTGAAATCCATGTGGACCAATCAAATGTGTACATTTACACCTTTAGTATTACTAAGAAAACAGTGAAAAGCTAGAGAGTGGAAATGAGAAGACAAACATTTTAACTTGAGTTCATATCAGCACGAGAGATAATAATAACAACATGTGTAAAAATACACCTCATGTTTGAGCGTTAGTAGATCAAATGTGTTGGTGAAATTTAAACAAAGACAAATGTACGAGAGTTAAGTAAACTATTTACGTGTTAATTATGTTTTGCTATGTTTTTACTGTCCGTTATTTTGTTTGGAGTATTACACAAAAACTACTGAATGGATTTCACCAGTTCATGTTCTTTAACACTGTGAGATAGTTCATTTTTAGTTTTAGTATTTGAGTGTGTGCAGCTGGGATTTAAGGAGACTGAAGTGTGTGCTATACTGGTACCTGTGTGAAATCTGGAACTGGCAGCAGCTCGTCCAGTCTCGATATAAATTCCCACACCAGCATCTCCAGCGCTGCGTCGTACTTTGGCCCGAAGTACACGGGGAAGATCTCCTACAAAACGCAGAAGAGCGAGAGAATTTGTGAAGGGTCGGATTTCATTACAACTTGAATTTGTAGCTCCTCTGATTATTTACTGTACCAGAGTGTGTGTTCCTCAACTTGTTGCCATGTTTTAAAACATCCGTATATTTAAAAACCTGGAGGATTTTAGTTTTATGGTAGTAAGGGGAGCAGACGACTGCACAGCGAATGAAGCTCTGGACCTGTATCTGCAGGATGTTGTGTATTACAGTGCTGCTACGTGATTGTCCAGGTGTAACAGTAAATGTGTGTATTTCCCCGCACTTGCTTGAAGTAAAGTAACAAACGCGTGAGCGCCGACTCACCTCGAAAAAATATTTTCGTTCAGACGGGTCCTCCAGTAACGAGTGCACCAGCTCCACAAAGTTGACCTCAGACTCTTCCACCTGGTTGATGGTCACCTGACACACACACACACAAAGTATGAAAAACATCAACTAAACCACTGCATATTCATTTCAGTTCTCCAGCTGCACTTGACTCACATGGTGATCCTTGGCCGTGCTGACAGGAGCTTTGATTCGGTCCAGGTGAGGCTGGATGGTCTGCATGTCCGCCGGGTGCTCGCCTCGACACATCTCCAGAACCAGCTTGAGGGACACACACAGACAAATAGCACACATTAAAACAGACCTGATTGTGAACCCGCTGCTGGGCACGTCAGGTGGAGGTTATGTGGTGTCATGAGGGGACTTCTAAGCATCTGAGGAGATATGGGCTGTAATGAGTGAAATTCCTGTTCACAATGTGAAACAGGGCTTTTTTTAACATGCAAGTAAATTTCTCGAGAAATAACACAAAGAAAACACTGAGACATTAGAACATTGATAATATCTAGGAACAGGAGACATTGTGAATCAAAGTTAATATTCAGTTCCTTCCACTACATCAGATAATGAGTATTTTAAGTTTAATATAAACAGTTTGTGTACATGATATATCTCTGATCTCAATTCAGTTTATGCAATATGATGTTTGTGTGGCCAATGAGCCTTGGTGGAGCTATGAGCTCCCTGACTGCCTTTTTGGTTTGTCTTTGTTTTAATTTGAATTATAAATTGTACACAGTTTAATGATGTTTGACTTTTTCTGTGATGTTTGACCAGCTGCTACACTGCCCACCTGATGGAACTCAAATAAAGGTCATTGTGAACTCGTGAAATATTACTGTTGTGTCTCGTGCTTTGAATTCAGCCTGTGTAAAAAATAACACCACCTCCAAATGAGAGCTACTGGTAAATGAGGTGTCCTCTCAGTGTGATGTATCAGTGAACACATACAGACCCTGGCCCTGAGTCCCAGGACGAGCTGAGCCCTCTGACTGTAGCTCATCAGCTCGGGGACCAGCTCCGTCACCATGGTAACAAACTCCTCCAGCATCCCATAGTGATCCACCAGTCCCTGCTGCACGACCTGCCACACTGCAGCCGACAGGAGCTGCAAGGGAGGAGCCAGGAGGCGGAGGTAACGGAACGGGAGATCATCACCTGAAATGGAAGAGGGGGGGGACAAAGAGGAGTGAAACAACCTGATGTTTGAAAGACCCACAATGAACCAGAGCATGAAAGAAAACAAGAGCAGATCCTTTATCATGTCGGGATTCTATAAAACACATGAAACAGGACTGAGGACAAATCGGTCACGTGATCTTTGACCTTTGGAACCGTTTCCTAACACGGAGACTGAGTCACGTACATGTTGTTATGATGTTTAACATGTGATGTAGCGTTGGTGAACGGTCATTTGTTTGCTGTTGTGCATGACTCATAAATGTGTGAGCGTCTATCACTTCAACTAGAGTCTGCATGAATAATCTTGGTTATCTATATGAAGGTCACACATGTGGAATGATCAGTATAGATGTTACTCGGTAAATGAAGATTTCAACATTAATATACAAAAAATAGAGTAATATCCCCCATGACTTCATATCATAGTATTCATATCCCAACATCTGAGCAGGATCTGTTCCAAATGTAACTCTCATAAAGAGCAGCTCATCTAATAAACTACACTCATCCACACAGATTTATCGTTTCACCTGCACAACAAACAAACAGTCTACATGATTATATCGCCATTGTACAATATTGTTCTATAACAGTTATCATTTTATTACCTATGTGCTAGTATCGTATTGCTTTAATGCTGCATTTTAATGTTATCTTTTAAGGGCTGCACGGTGGAAAAGAAAAGCGTTGCTCGTGCATGTGATCGTACTCTTACTACACAGTGAGTTTTGAGGAAGTGTGCACGTGTCAAACTCCTGCACAGGAAGAGCATGTGATATGTTTGACTTCTTCAAACACACAAAGAAGAATTTGATCCGAAACGAGCGTTAAACAAGTAAAAAGCAGCAGCAGGGGGTGGTTCACACACAAACACATGCACGAGGTTCGATTCCAGCACCACAACAAGCAGACCTGTGTGTCAACCCCCTGACACCTGACATGCAGCTGAACCCACAGTGCAGGAGTGAACTTGTGTTCAGCTGCTGACCTGACTGTGCAGCATCCATCACACTCACTGCTAACGGTGCTTCACACTGGAGCTGCTGCATCTCTGACACAATACAACACAACACAGACACACACATGCAGCATAAAGACATGCAGAGAAATCCCCCCCCCCCGTCCCCGGTGGTGGAGCGACAGAAAACATGGTGCACGTTCGATCCCGAAACGTGCACATAGAAACCCTGCAGAGGATCTACGCTGTGAATCCACATGTGCGGAGGTCAACGCGCACATCTGGGATTCTTCCGAGGCTCGTTGTTCGTGTGTGTGTGTTCACGCACCTCGACTGATTCCACTTTCAGTTCCTCGTTTTGTTTCCATCGAGCAGCTGACGGGGAGAGGGAGGGGGGGGAGGAAAAAACCCGAGCGGACCTCCGGCTGCAGCGATCCCGATCACAAAGATATAAATATGCTTATGGTTAAAAAAAAATGGCGCTTATTAGTGAGCTTCCGCTAATTGGCGCCGGTGGGAGAAGGCAGGTCGCGGCTCGTGTGGCGGCATTGATCGGGTTTGTGAGGAGGACGGAGGAGAACAAAGGTTTCTGGTCTCATCCGCCTCAGTCCAGATCGAGACAAGCCCTCTTTCCTGGTTGGCTGACGAAGACCGGATCGGCCCGGGCGTTCAGATCCACCGGCGCTAGGAGGCGCTGTTGTATAGGGGGGACGGGGACGGAGACGTGAGACTGATTTGTATGGCGAGTGCATGGATGAGGTTGGATTAATGTGGGTGAGAGAGGTTCTTACCACAATGACCCAATGCAAACACATTATTAATAAAAAATGCATTGACAGTTGAATAATTAGAAATAGTTTAATTACTTACGAATTACTTCAGGGTTTAATTTGCAGTAAAAAATACACCACAATTAAAAAGAATACCCAATTACATTCAGAGTTGAACATTTCAGAAGTAGTCAATTACTTCAAAGTTCAATTTAAAGTACAAATACCACAATCTAAATATACCCAATTTCATTTAAAAGTTGAATATGAAGTAAAAATATCATGATTTGAAAAATACCCAATTAGATTGAGAGTTTAATATTTTAAGAAACAGTCAATTACTTTTGAGTTGATACTAATTCGAAAAATGTTCAATTGCATTAAGTTTTGAATAATTGGAAAATGTGTTCAGTTACCTCAGAATTTAACTTTAAGTAGAAATGCCTCAATGAATAATTATTCAATTATATGCAGAGTTGATAGATTGTAAAAAATGCATTACTTCAGGAGTAAAACCTATTAGTTTGGTGTCCCTAATAAAGTGAACGCTGTGTGTGCTCAAATGAAGTTACTGTTTTGGTGTTTATCAGTGTATCTTCAGTACCAGATTCAATGTGTGTTGTGTGTATAGTTAAATCTACAGTTTTAAAATGTGCGTCTTATGTGTGTAAAGGATTGAGTTGTCCTGAATTGTGACACTTTAACTCTGAAAGTTTCATCTCAAGATTATCTGGGTCAGGATGAATGAAAACATGTGTCCAGGATGAAGGACGGCTCTCGGAGGAAAACTGCCTTTTCCATTAGTGAGCTTCGTCAAAACATTCCTTCAGACCTTTGCCATAAAACTGCAGGAACGGTCTCAGAACCTTAAAACAGTCCCGGAGTGACTTTGAGTCTGAGCAGCAACACAAACACAGGCTCTGTGAATGATTCCACGAGACACGAACCCTGTGGCCTCCATGGTCATCAAGTGCTCAGACTAACTCTATTTGGAGACTTTTCAGACCAAAGTGTTAAACTCCTCTTCCTCACCCTCAACCTTCAAACACTGAAAGAACTGAAGCTATTTGTTGACATTATACTATGCGTAAGTTTAGAAGTATCAACAGTAAAATATACTTTAAGTATAGAAGTTATTCTTTCCACTGAACTTTACTGTTTTAAGATTTGATTTGATTTTGATGAATGAAACAATTTGTATCACATAAAAAATATATTTATTTATTTTGAAAACGAGCATCCGGCCAAATTACATACACATGATAACCTGCATCCGGTTCTCCCAGCAACCGCATGACTTTCGCAAGGCGTCTTGTACCTTCAAAATAAAAGAAAAGACCGTGCTGACTTAGATACAGTCTATGCGATGTACCTGTGACTGAATATTCAGTCGTGATATGTATAAATTAATCAATACAAACCACCACAGTATAATGGGGCAAAACAAACCTTAGGAAAATAGTTTGTTTCATACAAGCCATGTAGTCTTCGGTCATGCCGCTTTTGTTTTGAAGGATGCGGACCGGAAGTGAAAAGGATGCGTCTTCTGGTGAAACAAAGCTTCTCAATTAACGTTATCAAGGCTCATTTGTACAAAATGTATGCATTCTTAAAAACATATAACATTATCCATTATAAATAACTTAGATCTTATAATATTAACACTAAGCAAAGCTAAAACCTACAGTGTCCTTAAAAATATGTATTTATTACTCATGACAGAGATGACACTGCATCAATGCACAAAACGTTGTACAAAAATATTAAAGAAAAAAAATAAGAAATACATTGTAATGCAAGGGGGATAACTAAAAGTATAATATTAATAATGATAATAATAACATTTTTGTAATATGAATTCATCACATTTGTGACAGAGCTGCAGAAGCACAAACAGAAGCTCTCCAAAGTGAATGTGGACGTTGGGTTTACTGAAAAATGATCAAATCAATTTAATCAAAAATTGAGCAAAGTAACAGACATTGAAATGAATCCTGGGCCATGGACACTGCAGTGATTGTCAGACAATGTTGGCAATAAACTTATATTGCATATTCATACTGAGTCAAATGCAGTGTGTGATTCAGGACATGGCACATGGGAATGAGAGGAGGCAGTATGTTCCTTATCTGTCACAACTCAACATGCAATTAAAAAGAAATCCCATTTTTGTGGGTTTTCTTACCTATGGATTTTCCAAATAAGGGCAGATCCCATTGAGTGCAATGACAAACAGGAACAAAAGACAACAAACTTGCAAGGAGGAATACGTAGGAAATATCTGGTTCGGGTTTCGGCCTTTACAAAACGACAGTGGTAATAGGTGACATTTACATTTGGAAATTTTGATATTGAATATAATATATTAGTGTATATGTTGTGACTCATAAAATAACAGCTACATATCCATATAACGCAAGAGACATAAAACCTAGTTATTTTTACCTGTTTCTGTTTCCTCAACAGTCCCCACTTGAGATGTACAGTATTAACCACCAGAGGGAGCCCCACACCGTGTTATATTCCAGAGAAACACTAGCAAGCACACTTTTGAAGGGGCCTGTGAATTCACTTTGCCTAAACTTCCCTCATGGCATCGCTCCCAGGAAACAGGTCTCAGTAATTCATAACAGCCACTCATACATTTCAATGAGTTTCTAATGAGGAGGAGCCCAGAGTCATTGTCTCTGTGGCAGTTCTCACAGGAGGAGGATCCCGCCCACAGATTGACAGAGTCCTCGTGGCAGATTGTAGCAAATCACCCAATTATGAGTTAAACTTCCAGGTTTTAATGAGGATTATTTGGGCTGAAGTAGAATATTTTATGATGCGACAGAGAAAGGAGGTGTGAGAGAGTGAGAAGCATCCCATATGAAAATACATCTTCATCCTTACTTCTTTTTCCTTGATTGAACTTTTTGTTCAATTGTGTAAAAGCTCTTTAAATTCTTATTTTACTCTGTTAATTTATATTATATGCTATTATTGTTAGTGTTCTAAATCTTTAATATCCTTCAAGGGGCAATTTGATGTACAACGAGCAACCAGTGCACGACAAAAAAAACAACAATATATACAATGTAAATAAAACACAATATAAAAACCCTATAGAATAGGGAAACATTCAAGACATTTCATTTTACTTTTAATTTCCTGTTGTGTTTCTAATAATTATTAATGTTGGTGACATTTTCTTGATAAATGGGTGGAGCTTTTATTACCTCTGCTAAGGAGGTTATGTTTTCACCTCTGATTTGTCAGTCAACAGGTTCATGTAATAAACTACTGGACCAATAACCACACAACTTGGTAGAAGGAAGCTGCATGGATCAGAGATGAACATATACGGCTCTGTTGAGCTCTTCTGAGTGCCAGTCTAGTGAATGAATCTGGAATCTTCTCTCAAAAAACATATTTCCTTGTATTCAAAACTTCGTAGTTCACAGCGTCCACCCTGGTCTTTCAAAATGTCCAACAAGTAATTAATAAATAACTGTATTTTAAATAGCACCTGTACAAATGGCTTCACAAAGAGGACAAATGTAAACAAGATACGAAACAACCAAAGGCATCAAGCAAATACATATCATAGAATTAATATCAGTGAGAGCAAATGATATAATACAAAATGCACAATCGAGGACAGCAGATAAATATCAGATAGATCCATTCAAATGAATCGCAAAAGAAAAGGATAAAATAAACTAACAGCAAAAAAATAATCAAGTTAAAAAGTAGGAGGAAGATAAACTTGTTATTTTCACGTGGACATCCCACAAAATATGAACAACCGGCTGCTGAAATTCATCCGCTCGACCGACCCCGCAGCGAGATGACAAAGTTCCAAGTGCAGCACGGCCGACAGTGTCATAACAGCCGTCACTTAGTGGAGTTCATTTGCTGCAGTAAAACAAAGGGAGCTCTCGTGGACATTAGACACAATTTACTGCTGGAAGGTGATTCAGTGAGATGACCCGGGAGGACGGGGGACTGCTGGCTGCGCGGGGACGTCCACAGGTACTTTGTATGAGTGTTAGCGCCTGAGCTTTGACTTGGCAGGAGACTGTGGACAGGTGGATGCTCGGCCAGCCAAAGTCCATTACTTGCTCAGGGGGCAGCAAGAGTGTGTGTGTGTGTGTGTGGCCTGTGCAGGTGCATGCATGTGGTAATTACTTTTTCTCTCGATGTGTGTGTGTGTGTGTATGTGTGTGTGTGTGTAGGGGGTGATTAGAGATGGGTAGCGGGTGGAGGGCTTGTCAGAAGTTATCTTCCGATCTCATCTCATCATAGGCAGTCTGGCGGATTCCCTCGATGGCTCAACAGGCCCGATGCCGCCTTGCTGCTGCTGTCAATCGGGGCCGTCAGCGCCTGCAGAAATCGATGCCAATCTCCCGCCTGTTTCTATTTTTAGCCCCGCCGCGGCACCGGGGCCTTTGATAAGGATGCTGCCTCTCGGATGAGCGGCCTCCCCCCCCTCCCCCCGCTACACCCTCCTCTAACCTCTTTCACCTCCTCGGCTGATGAGAGAGGCGATAAGAGACAAGACAAGATGGAGCTCAAAGCGCAGACCTGCCGTCTGAAAGAGGCTTTCATGCTGGAGGAAATGATGATGGCTGATCGCACTATTCCAAGTAGCGATAGCCATAAAGGTTGTTATTAGTCAAAGACATGATTACGTTTTTTTAAATTGTCGCTTATACCAGCGCTAGTGCTATTACCTCTGTGGCTTCAGATACAACCACCTGAAGACGTTCACTGAGGAAAATGTGCAAACACTACAGTGGGAGGCAGATGATGTAGTGATGCTGGGGGGGTTTGTTGTGTGTTTTTTCATGTACAACTAATAGAGCGTAAACCTCTACACACGATTGTCTAGTTCTTATAGTACAAATGTTAAAGAAAAAAGGAAGAGGTCTGAAATGCTCGGGATATATTTCTCTTTAAACTTAGTTAAATAAAGTGAAAGAAAAATGCCGGTATCTGCCTCCTGATCTGATGGCAACGGATTTCACACACTCACCATCAAGGACCATGAATTAAAAATGTCTGAATGGGTCTTTGTTGAAGAAAGAGAAAAACCTTATGATCCTAACGGGTTCTTCCTTGACCCATACTGCATCCTTCCACTAGGTTTCAGGATACTCTGTCAAGTACTGTTTATGTTATGTTGCTACCATCAAACAAACAGAGAGACAGACAGACGGGGGTGAAAACATAACCTCCGAGGTGGAAGTAATCAATTCTACAATGATGCTGATAACTGCAGGCGTCTGACATGTTTAGACACATGTAACCAGACAAATCTCTTCTGAGAGTGATCTCCTCCAGGGTGACAGCGATGCCATCCACCAGCCTGTGGGATCTCTCGGTGGTTTGATGAGGGGAAAAGAAAGAGAATCCAGAGACGGATAATCAAACAGGCAAAGTGGCCCCCAGACCTCCAGGGGCCCCAAAATTCATTATATCGGTTGTGTTCGTTTGGTTATTTGATCATGTGCAAATTAGATTTTGGGAAGTTGCACCACAACATTGACTAAGTGCTAATATTGTGGTTATGACCTGCCAGTGAGACTGTGTCACATCAAATTACATCAAACAAACTGACACACAGGAAACAGCAAATTCCAATAAGACCTTTTCCCCTGAGGTCCCCGAACAGAACCTCTAACATGTGGTAACCCCTTCTCTCTGGGATGGTTTCCTGTTTCAAGATCACCTCGGTATGATGCACCAAACAGCTTTTCAACTTTATTTATCTCCGAGCGTTCGACTCTGCACTGAAGGATTTGTAGGAGTTCACCCAAAGTGTCGGCGACTGAGAGCTCTGATTAAACCTGGTAAGAGACAGAATGCACTCATCACCGCTCGACTGGTGTTCCTCCTCCTGCTGCACCTCTGTGTGTTTGTTGTGTTGCGTTGCAGATCGGATGTGGGATTGTGTCTTCTCCACGGACGCCACTTTGTCACCGCTCGGCACGTTGCGAAAAAAAAGAAATAAGAGGGAGTAAAAGAAATGAGGAACTCTGGGAAAATGAAATCCGCCCCTCATAAGCTTGACTTCAGACGCTGCACATTAATAATCACCACTGCCCTGCGAGTTTGTGCGTCGGCAGCAGTCAGGTGTTCATGAGAGGGAAGTCGTGGGGGGGGGGGGGGGGGGGGGGGGTGATAACGTGTCGCATATAAATCGCAGTCGCCACAATGGCGTTTAGCTTTTTGAATGAACCACTTCTAAACGAAACTGCGGAGGATGTCGCTGGGCTTTGATGATATTTTAATTCCCCTCTATATGTCAGGAGCCATCTTGCTCGTTTGACCACAATTACGCCGCCATCCTCTGCGCGGATTCAAGACGAGCCAAAGAAAACAGACTCCACGAGCGGTGTGGGATGTTCTAACAGGGTCTCGGTGTTTCTCTGACTTTGATGCAGACGCAGCAGCAGCCGTGAGTAGGCAGGGCGGCCTGCTGCTTCGACAGAGCGTTACGCAACTGGGAGGTCACAGGTTTGACCCCCATGACACCCACTGTTCCTCAAACAGCTGTGCGTTTTGGCACCGTGCCCTTGAGCGAAGTATGTCTCTAAAGGTTAGAGCATCGTCCCTGTATCTAAAATATAGGAAGCAATCGGCGGTGTTCAATGTAGAACTGGAGGAAACTGATCTCAAAGCAGCAGTGATCAATTCTTTTATGCAAAATATCTGGTTGAACTTCTGTGGGTGTGTGTTATTCTGCTCCAAAGTCGTTGGCGGACCTCGATTCAAACATTTTCCCCTTAATTGGGCGTTTTTTTGTGGATGTCGATTAATCAGCCGCGGGGTATTTAATGTTGTTTGGGCAGCTGAGGGGTAATACAGCCAAGCCATTAACATATCATTAAAGAGTCTTAAGCACCGTAATTTGCAGCCAAAACGCTGACGCTGCACTCTCATTAAGTGGACGCCGAGAGGAGACGTCTTGTGATGGGTTTTAGTGAGACGCGAGGAGAAATGTGTGCAACTCAGCAAAAAGGCTGTCACAGCGGGACGTACGCAGGTCACACAGCGGAGCGGAGATCACTTAAAAAAGAAAGAGCCAGGTAGGCTTCTGGGAAGGCCACTGAACCTTCATCATTAAGGGGCTGGGAAGCGTGGACTCGGGCTTCAGGCCACATTTGGCTTTTTTACAGTTGAGCCAAAGGTCGGTTGGTCGAGTTGGAGCCTACAGACATTTGCTGAAGTCTGGACATTGTCCTAAAGTTTTGTAACGGGGTTGTATATGAGAACTTAGATGTCGATGATGTTTCTACCACACAACAGACTGGAAGAAACGGGAATTATACAAATATCTCAGGATGAAGAAGAGGAGCAACACAAGTAGACAAGTTCGATGCCGATGCCACACGTCCTTATCTGCCTCCGCCACCCCTCAGACATTTTCCTGTTGCTGTGGACTCGTCTGACTCGGACAATCTCCTGCTGCGTTCTTCATATGAAAAAGAAAAATGCCCTAACCCAATTCTTTGGGCAAATCTCTCTGGGGTTAATGTCTGATAACAGCTTTGGAATAGTAATTTCCCCTCGTGCTGATTTCTGACACATTTCACCAGGGCAAACATTTCATTTTGGGATCATCTGCAGATTCTGCGGATACCGACACTCACTTGCAACACTTGGTCTTTTCATGAAACCCCCCCCCCACCCCCACCCCCCGACCTGGCGAGTTGGTCTCAGAGCTGCAGCACGGTGAAGTGAGCCTCCCTCCCTCACGAAGGGGCACGCACATGAATAAGAGACGAGGAGTCAACGTGGATTTAAAGCGAACTAGACACAGGGATTATGCAAAACAATATTCATGTTAGCGTTGGTATGGATTTGACTTTTCATCTTATTCTCGTGGCTAAGCCTCATGACAAATATGTCATACTTTGCTCTCGTGCGTGAACCTTTGTGAGATTTTAAAACAACCTGCACAACAGCGTCGACTCCTCCTCTGTATCTGTACTTTGCAGGACTCATCTGTGTCAATATTTGACAGACACTCCGGTTTAATTACAGATTCCCTTTTGTGCCCCCGCCCAAATTTCAGGGATTATCCAATTACTGCTTGCGTGCCGACAAACAAGGGGGCCTCTTTGCTTTTCGCTAATTGGAATGAGGAGTGGTGCCAGTGCTCAAAGGAGAGAGGCCCATCACTGAGAATTATTGAATAGAGAATCAGTGAGAGGGGGAAAATAGAGAGGGATGTGTGGTCCGCCTTCGGCTGCTTGTGGATTTCCTCTGATTTCATCAGAAAGAAGAGAGGAAAAAAGAAAGGGCGATGGATAAAAAGCTGGATGAGGCGATTCCCCCAGACAACAGCCAGCTGGTGTGTGTAGGCGAGCTCTGCTGCCCGAGTCTCAAGGAGAAAGAAAGTGAAGGACTCCCGCTGTGCCCCTGCAACACATCCCCTGCTTCAGAGGTTCCCCCTAAACAATCCTCCAGCTCGCCTGCTGTTTGGCAACTTTGCCAGATAACCCGGTGCAGCCAGCCAGATATCTTCATTTCTAATGAATCACTCCGCAATTGTGGCGTTAAATATGGCAATTGCATGGCTTACAGCAGATTTACATACGCTGAAGAATTTAAGCATTACTGCATGGTAGTCTATTCGGAATTTGAGCAATTTATGTCTTTTGTTGGCTTATTTATAAACCAAATACACTTTACCAAAGCCTTTCAGCCGAATTTATACTTATAACTTATGTTTCTATAGCTCTACTTCTGTTCATTCACTGTTTGCTCTATTCATTTATTTTCATGTTATGCACTTGATAGCCGTGCCTCCCTTTAGGGGGCTGCAGCCTTCGGAGGACCGGATCTACCCGGCCCACAGGGGGAGCAGTCTTCGTGGACTAGGAAGGCGTAACCGAAATGAGATGTATGGTCTGTAGAGGATTTCCAAGATCGGCGTCACCAGCTCGTCCCTCCTGCCTTGCAACAGAGCTGACACGACGTTGGAAAATGATGTAATACCCCTTGGTTTTTTAACATGTGTACTGTTGGGTTGAAGTAAAGCTTGATACACAGGCACAGGAAACCTGGGTATGGTTGGGCCAGGGCTGTTGGAGCCTTTGTTGCTCTCGGTTTAAAAGAGACATTTGTCAGCATTATTTGAACCTTCCTTCGAAATGGGTCTAGTTGTGCCGCTGTGATTAAATCGGTCCTCAAATGCAACCTTTGAAGGATCTGGCCTCCAGTCGACATCTTGTGTCGTCTTTAATCTGAATTTGAGATTTGAATTCAACAGCTTGACTTGAAAAAAAAAGACAAAACTGGAAACTGGAGACACTCTCTGTGTGTTTGTGTGTTTGTGCTGTGCATTTGAAAGTAACAGAGCGTTTGACAGGGAAATGAAACAAGAGATGTGCAGCAGGTTGAACAGGCGTGATTCATAATTTATTGAGCAGCACTGATGTTACAACAGGGAACAAATGAAGCACGGAACACAAAAGAGCATTATTTATTACAGGAAAATCAAAGTGTGTCCTGAGGGGGGGCGGATACAGTAGCACAACAACTCGTACATTAAACCCACTGTACACAAACACAACCACGTTATTGGGGCTGTCAGACGAAAATCCCATTACTCAGGCTCTGATGATTTCCATGTTTCCAGCCCGGACGTGAGGAAATATGTGACCTTGTATAACTCGTTCGGAACCGCAGGACTCGTGGAAGCATAATTAGAAAAAATTGCACAGCTGTCAGAGTGAGAACGAGGCGCCGTCGTCTGATTTCATTGAACATTCTGACATTTGGGAAAAGTGAGGTCTACGGCGCGGTCGGATCAGGACGCGAGGAGAAGGCGAACACGCCCTCCGGCAGAAACCAGGGGATGCCGGCAATCTATTCTATAGAAGCGCTTCTGCTTCACACGCCGCTGCCGCTTTAAATAATGCACGCCCTTCCCCGCACAGATGCCACGATGGTTGATTCGCACCTTTAGATTCCCATGGACCCCCCGCTGGTCCAGGATCGACTCCTCTCCCAGCCTCCGCTAATGTGTCTCCCCCTGCTCTACTATTCTCTCAGACTTCCCCATCCCTCTATAAAGCAGAGGGAAGGGGGGGGGGGGGAACTACGTAGGATGTGTGCACGAGAAACTTTCCGTCCCCACCCACTGAATATTAGATCACAACAACTTGCAGTCGTGAATAAATCATTAAAAACCTCAGCAGACTTTATCTATTGCAATTTCATCTTGAATAATTACCCAGCTCACATCGGAGCAGAAAAGGAATGTCACACCATTTTGAGCGTGTATCACATTTCTTATTGTATCCAGGGATTTCTACTTCGGGTTCTGGTTTCTGTCGACGGACCCGTTTGGCCTTTGTTCACATTGTGCTCGGGAGGAGAGAGAGTGACAGCGAGCGGCCTTATTTTGCAGCAATACAAACAGAAGGTTGACATTTAAACCCCAAACCCCACGGCTCCCATCTGGACCAGGATCATTTGAATTTCTCGCTTAATTGGCTGACACTAAGTTCGGCTCGGGGGGGCGAGGCGGCGCTGATAAGTACCATGATTAGTCATTTTGAGGTGGCCGCAATGTCCTGGATCTCATTTGCGAGAGGACGGGTTATTTCAGGGGTTCGCGCTGAGCGGAGGAAAAGTTTCCAGGCTGGAGCTAAAAGATTTAAAAAGGGGAGAGAAGTCTCACGGAGGAAAGCAAATGTTCCAAAAAAAAACCGAAGCAAAATGCTGAATGAACCGAAAAATAAAAAATGCATTACTGCCCAGTAGCTAACCCCTGCATCTCCAACTGAGAGACTCTCAATCTGCTAGCAGCGCCGCTTCAGGGTCGGTGATGCCGCTCGGCCCAGACGGAAATATCTCAATTATTCGAAAGGGCTGTTATGGAATTCATATCCAGAGATTCATATCCATGCTGTGACCAAACCTCTTCATTATCAGAAAGGTTAAGAGAATAATTAAACGTCTCAGTCCTGCATGATTCTCAAATGAGGAACCCACCGACTGGCCTGTGAGCAAAATGAGCTTTGATGAATAATACAGAAACATCTGCAATTTTTTAGGCCGGGTCCCAGTCCTCATAAAGGCAAATAGAAAACATATAGAACATTTAAATTAGATAAAGCATTGTGATGACTTGTGATCAGTTATCTCTTCTTTTATTATCTGCATATAAAGATGGATGAGTCGTCTCAACGTCCTCCTGTAACACTTGCATCTCACTTGGAGTCAATCATGACAAGGTAAAGATTGTACCTGTTAATTATGAGCATGATAGCTTTGTTGAACTTTACTTTGTAGGTTGAGGAACTTCAGATATTTAACCAGGTCGCTTTGCTTAGCCATTGAGATTATGGAGGTTTTCACGGTAACACAAACAACATGGGAAACATGAGTTAAGAGACGCAAAACAAGTCACATCATAGCACGTGTGAGATACTGGTTTCCATGTCCAGCATGTTCTCATCTTCTTCTCCTCTTCTGCACATTGTCAAACAGCACTGATGACCTACCTCTGAGAGCTGCTTCACTTCATTGGTGACATCTTTTCCTCCTGATCTCTACTTCGAGATCTTTCCAGCTCCAGAATTTGTTTCAAGGCAAAGGAAATGAAAATGCAGGTGGGAAAACTAGGTCAGTTCATAGCTTAATACTTGGTCTGATTGATGTGTCCAGACTTCCAGTACAACCAATGGTTCAATTAAGTACAGCATAAATTCATTTCAAAAGATTTTTACAGATCTGTTCTAAAAAACATAACCAGAAACAGTGACGTCCCAGCATGAAACCACGTCCTTTACCAGTGTATTTCTACTGGGTGCATATTCTTGATAGTGGCCAGAACACGGCGGCTGTCGCGTCCACAGGAAGCTCACAGCACGTTGAGCACTCACCGCGTGTTTAGTGGCTTCTACTCCTACATGAACCCATCGACCATCACGTAGGAATAAAAAGCCATAAGACACGACAGCAATCTCACAGGAGGGAGGAGATAGGAGGAGGAGGAGGAGGAGCAGGAGGAAGGAGAAAAGGAACGTTAACAGAGGAGTCCACGTCACCGGAAAAAAAAAGAAAAAAAAGGAGGGTCTGTGCTCTCAGCCAGAAGGTTGAGGAGAAAAAGAAGGGAAGTTTAGAGAGAGAGACAGAGAGACAGAGAGGGAGAAAGAGAGAGGGAGAGAGAGAGACCCATGAGGGCAGGGAGATGGGGATGCCATGGTTGAGGGGGGGGAGAGATTGGAAAAGAAGGGAACTGATTCCACAGTCATGGAGGAGGGGTAACCCACAGGTGACGCTCTCTGTTTGACTAACTCTGTTTGATTATGAGCTTCTGTGCGGCAGATGAATATTTAATTCAGGCGTTACTCGACTCAAATTCATCTGTGTGTAAACTCTATTTGATATGCTCCGAGCAAACTGCTCTGATGAACCTAACCAAACTCCATCTGCCGCTTCCACACGAGGGCATTTCCTTGCATCTCGCGTTTGGTTCAAGGCGCACGCGAGCTCGTGTTCCTTCAGATGTTACACAAACAAACACCTCGTCCTTTAAAAAAACAACCCGACGTGCTCCTGCTAATATCCACTTCACAGTCCCAGCCCTCCCACAGGAGAACGCCCGTGTGTTGGAGAGGTTACAGTACGGGAGCGTGCACGCACAAGTCAGGCACGGTCCAGATAAATATGTATGACTCCGCCGCGGTAGGTTTCCTGCTTTGTATGCTAATGATCTTATACAAGTTTAATAATGCAACTGTGGTGCACTGGAGGAGGAGGAGGAGGAGGAGGAGGCCGACATGCCGAAAGAATGGAGCCGAGGAATATCGCAAATCCTGTTAGGCCTCGTGAGAAGAGGCGTGAGTGGTGAGGCAACAGATTACATTTAATTTCACTAATCAGACTAAAAGAAGGCTGAGTTTCCAAACGCCCGGGTTCATGAGTGTGGAGGTTGCAGCTTGATAAAAGAGGCCATTGTGTATATACACGTTTAACAATATTAGAACAGCCCTTGTGCTGCTGCTCAAATATTAACCTGCAAATAATTCAGTGTAATCAAGTTATTTCTTGTCTATGTTTAGTAAATCAAAGCAAATTATGGCACCGGCAGTCTCGAGGTGCCTGGACTTTGCTTTACAAGCTCAATCTTCTGTTCCTTTGTTCTTTAGAGTCAATATGGACCTTTTTGGCTTCACTACATCTATTTTGCAGCTGTAATTACTCCGTGGTATGGTGATTAAAAAGCTGCATACATAAATGAATGATTTTCTCATAAATATGATGCATTTTTATGACCTAAACCCCCCAAAAGTGTTGAACAGGTAGTTCAAGTGTGCTTCGCCCTCCACCAGCGCCAACATTCTGCATCAATAATAATAAATAATGCATCACACGGGCCATTATAATGCATTGAGCACTTCTGCTCTTGATATTAGATTTTATGTCTCTACTAAGTGTTTTGTTTTTGGATTACACTGAAATGAAACGCAATAAACTAAAACTTAAGCAAAGGACCTGAGTACTTTCTCCAGCACTGTCATATTAATAATTACTATAGATTGATCTACCCTATAAATCAAGTTGTTTAAATCACTATCCAGTAAGTTATATGCAATATATATATATAGTGATGTTATAATACTTTTAACTTTGATACTTTAAGTGCATTATTCTGGGGATACTTGTATACTTTTTCCTGAGGAAGAACCAACTTGTAATGGACTATATCCCTTTTGCAGTAATGCTACCTTTTTATTTGAGTGAACGATCTAAATACCCCTTCACTGGGTACTTTCTACTTTACTTCCATTAAATCCATTTTAAAAATGTCTTCCATTACTACGGGAAACTCTTGCACTTTGAGGAAAGCAGAGCCTTGTTGAAAGTATAGTGTTGAGGATGAACGTGTGTGTGATGTATGGATTGACGTGTTCCTGCCTTTTGTCTACTCTCTGTGTTTTCTGAAACAAATCCCTCGTCTCAGCTGAAAGTGGACGTCAGGTGTGTCGGGGCTCCCGGGGTCGCAGGTCTCTGCAGCAGCTCCTGACGGATCCTTAGACAAAAAAACACAAAGGACAGGAGAGAGAAGACGTGAGTCGGGAGATCACAAGTTCAATCTGAAGGGAGGGGAGAACCTCCGCTGCGGCTGTTTGCTGTATTTAATGAGTCAATCTCACGGCTTCATTGCAGAATCAAGGGTCATTATCTTTTGTTTGATGAGTCCCTCCAATAACAAGCGCACCCTGGAAGAAATGTCTGGGTGGCGTTTACAGTTTCGAGCCGTCACTCTTCCTTCTTCTCGCAGACACCCCCACAACCTGCAGCTTCACAGCCATTAACCACAAACCAATTACGTCCCTTGTTGAGCAGCAGCTACTTCTTGATGACTTGTGCGGTTTACACAAAGTTAACAGCGAGCCCACCCACGCATTCCTGCACCTGCTCATACATCCACTCAGGAGGAAAAGTGCTGACAGTCGAGCATTAAAACCTGGAAGAGCACGAGTGAAATACGTCCTGTGAAAATGAGGCATTTTGGAGAGAGGAGCCACTGAAACAACAACAAAAATAAAGGTTTAGTTTTGATTTATTACGAAAATTGTTTGGGATAACACTCCACACAATGAGCTGTGACATCTTCATTGAAAAATGATTGATGGGGCTGCCGGGGAGTGAGGCTGCTTGAGAGACAGATCGCTCAAACAGTCGAGCTGTAAAAGCCCAGTAATATGATGAATGGTCTATTTACCCCGCAGATGAGGGGAGACTTTCATAAGAGATTAAACGTGCAGGGTTTTTCTGGACGCGTCCCGGTCACGGAATGAATAGAGATTTTCACTAATACGTCTGTGTTCTCTGTCGGGGAGCAAGTTGGAAACGGAATTTAATTTTCGCCTGCGAAATAACGCGGCTTTGACTCATTTATCACCTCGGATTGTCTGGTAGCGGGGAGACAAAAGAGAAAGGGATAGATGTATCGATTATGAAGATTAACACCTGCACAAGGCTCACAACAGCAGGCCACTGAAAGGGGTTTGAAGGATCACAAAAAAGAAGAGTGGATACTTGTGATTAATCGGCCACTTTCACTTACTTCTTTTGTTCACAAAGAAAGTTTATCCTCCTTCACTGGAGGCCCCTGTGTCTACACCCATGTATCATAAATGGACCAGGTAGCTCCTCTAACACAAACTGCATCAAAAGACAACCCGCTGATCACTTAACCAAACAATGTCTCTGAGGATCCCCACCGAGTGTTGATAGAGTGACCCAATTTTTTTTTTACACATAGCATCTATAATTGATGCGCGATAGACGCAGCAGCCGCGGATCTGATAAGGGCCGCGGCTCTGATGGATCTCCAGATAGGCTCTCGTAGGGGGGGGGGGAACAGATGTAGAGCCTTGCATCAGAGAGGGATGGGGTTGCCTGTGATCGTTTCCACCCTGCAGCGAACAAAATAGCCCTCATATATCCCTGTAATCTGCATTAGCGCCGGAGCACAAGCCAGGAGACAGCGCAGGAGGGGGATGAGTAATGGGGCCACCGCTGATTTGGCAGGTCTATATTACACCTCCAAAAACCGAGGAGAGCCCAACTGGTGAGAATATGAAATGAGGATGTCACAAATGAACATCATCCCACCCTGAACGCAGCATTTATCAGCGTATCCTCCAGCCGAAACACACGGAGGGACCAAGCCACAGGGCATTTTTACATTTTAAAATAGGTTCCTCCACTGATTCTAGTGGGTTGAGGCACTTTTATCTACAGTGAAATGAGTTCAACAGAGAAAATAAACTAGGTACACGCATATTAGGCAGCTATTTACCATTTTGAAGGATTTTTTTAAAACTTTAATAAATACATTTCTAATAAATAAAATACAGGCACATCTTAGACGATTAAAACACCAGTTCCCTGTGTCTGTTTTGTCTGTTTTCATAACAAGTCGTCCAATGAAATCCATTCTTGTCCATGACCACTAGAGCAACATATAGGAGCGTTTTCTGATCCATTGGCAGGAGGATATTTTTCTGGGTCTTAAATAATAATAAATAAATCAGTTTCCTGAGGTGACCATGCTGTGGTTGAGTCTGGACCAAGGCTTCACGTCTTTGTATCATTGTTTATATTTGATATTGTCACTTTTGATTTCACATATTCTCTTTTGCTGTTATCACCCAAGTGGGCTGATGCTGTCGCTGTTGTTGGGAAGATTTTGAATTTGCAAAACTTTATTCATAATCAAATGTGCTTCTATATTGCCGTCTGTGCTTTTACTCTAATAACGGATATGTGCACTTGCACCTCTGGCATCTCTCGACTGGCACATCTCTCACTTTCTATTCCTGCCGCAGTAAGCTGCAGGATGAGTAATGACCTGACAGTGTTTTCTGGGCATGTTTTTGTCTGAATC
Organism: Platichthys flesus; assembly: GCF_949316205.1. Classification (NCBI taxonomy): domain Eukaryota; kingdom Metazoa; phylum Chordata; class Actinopteri; order Pleuronectiformes; family Pleuronectidae; genus Platichthys; species Platichthys flesus. Next base: position 10,361,227 of record NC_084967.1, on the reverse strand, counting down.
AAAAAGAATAACATAAAAATCCCAAACAAGCACACGAGCCACGAGCCAACTCGGTTCTTTGACTGGCAAGAGTTCGAACACGAGCCCGGAGTCAGGGCAGGAAACCAATGTTTCTGTCCAGCAGAAGAGTTGATCCGTACAAAAAATAAATAAAAAGGCTACGCGTGTTACACTTCGACTCAGAGGGTGGAAGCAATTAGTAACATCCACTCTAAGTCTCAAACTTTTTTTTTAACATAAGCACTGAAGTTATTATTCAACTGCACAAATGTTTAATTACATGACAGGAGCTGTAACCCAAATAGCAGGAATCTCTTCATCTCATCTCGAACACGGCCACATCCTGAGCGGTGAGGATATGAAGCGAGAGCATCACAAACACCGACTCCAACCCGGCGCCTGGCATTCAACTCTTGTAATGGCTTGTAACAGGATATGCTCGCTATCTGGAATTAAAGCGTAGACACTACGTCCCTCGAGGCCAATCAAGTAGTTATGTGTGTATTCTGCTGGGACATTAACGTAACCGCACAATCCTCGTGTTTGTGTGTACACTGTTTGTACGTGTGTGGTTTAATTTCTCCCCGTAATTCAAGGTTTGCTGCATTAATACATTGATCCTCGTGCACTTTTCTTCTCGGCAAAAGATATCTCATGAACAAAACCCACAGCTCAGTGTCTACACTCGGCTAATGTGCTTGTTTTCTGCTCCACTTTGAATAGATATTTGATTATCGCGGTCGGGAGACGGATCGCGCGCCGCCACATGAAGAACGCCGCACAAACTTTTACTTCTTCATCGGATAAGCGCCAAATCATTTAATCAGCGCCGGTGCCTGAAAGGATCAGCATATGGTGGCATCAAATTAACATGGGGGGGGAGTGATGTGCGGCGTCAGCCATCATTTTTCTGTTCAGCCCTCACAGCGTATATGCACACACACACACACACACACACTCCTGCTGCTGGTACTTGGATTTTCATTACACGAGCGACAATCAGCAAAAAATGGAAATGTTGAAAAAGCAAAGAATACGAGTGGAAATGAGACAGAAGTGTCTCCTCTGATGATAAAGCCACGAGGATGAATAGATGCGAGGCTGCGTCCATTCACACGTAATCCTTCATTGTGCCTTTGATGTTTCAAGGAGCTTCATTAGACGAGCTGCTTCTTCAGCGGCAGCATCGAGCGACGTATGCAACGTGCAGCAGCCACAGGTCCTGATGGCATTAACAAGACCACAGGGTTTTCTTTATGTTGTTGCTCAAGGGTGTCTCGGTGAAAGCCCCTCTCCGGTAACCTTTACGCTGCACCTGATGTGCCTCCAAGTTTCTGCTGCTGCCGTGTTTCCACTGCAAGGGGTATTAGAAGATTGCTATTTTCCCCATTTCACGTGCCTCTGCGATAGAAAATGCTTGTGGAAGCGTTTTGTAAGTGAGTAGAAGATTAACTGTGGAGTCTGTGTTGGAGTAGAACATCTGACTGACCTGCACAAAGTGAAGGGTGTTGTTATCAACACTGGATATTTGGTTTTCTCTTCATTCGTTGCTCTACTTTTCTTTTTAAAGATGCCCTTTACTGGGAATGCAGTGGGTGTTTGCAGCATTTGTGGCAGCAGCAGCAGCAAGAGCAGCTAATTGGACTGAGCTACTGTGAGAGAAAGTTTTCACTTGCTTAAAATAACGTTTGCAAAGGGCTTCAACACTCCTCTACAAAGTTAAACCGCTCAGAGCTTAAGTGGAAAATTAAAGCCTTGCAAAAGAACAAGGTTAGCTGTGTAAATAATACTAAATATATGTGAATCTTACATTAAGTTACCCGAGAGTCCCATCGGCAGGACTGAGGCAAGTTGACGTGTCTAAAAGCAGGTTTGGGATTCTGTGACTATCTTCGTGTCATATTTTTATTGTTGTTGCAATCCCTGTGAGGTATTAATAAACGTGTGCACTGGTTAAGCAAGTTTCTGTGTTACCTCTTGATAGTATATGGTTAAAAATGTGTGTAGTGTTGCAAGATGGGGACAATTTCAATCCATTCAGCAATATCAATCTATTATGGTTAAAGTCCAAATATACTGCTTTCGGGTCAAATGTTGTTATTTAACATGTTTGAAACTCTACAGTTTACATGCTGCAGATCATATGAGGTGAAGCTACATCACTGTGAGCTCATGTTCAGGCCACTACAAAGGATGAGGCTTCTCAGTGTTGGAGCCATTGTTGTGCACATTACTGAAGAGAGGATGTTTACTGCGAAATGAAGGAATTATTAATAAAAACCATCCTCCGAAGAACGCAACAAATCACCCTTATCTCCTTCGTCCTTTCTCTTCCTCTCAGCCCCCCCCCGTCTTCATCACTCAGTGGAGGTTCTCTCTCTCTCTCTCTCTCCCGTTGACTCCGATGTGAGGACATTTTCATGAAGGCAATAAAACGCTCATCAGCAAAGGCCTGAAATGATTTTTTAATATGACGACATTTTAATGAGGACTGAAGGAGATGGCTGGTTTGGCTGATGGCAGCGCCTCTTTATCAATGAGTGGCAGGGAAGAACTAATGGCACTAAAACAGACAGGCCGCCCAGTCTCTCTCTCCCTCCCTCTCCCTCTCTCTCCCTCCCTCCCTCTCTCTCTCTCTCTCTCTCTCCCTCTCCCTCTCTACGTCTCTCCCTCTCACCTCACATTCTTTATATTCTGTGTTTGCACGAGCTAAATTAAATTTTGCGAGCACTCGAAAGACACAAAGCCACAGCTTCCTGCCATTTACTTTACCGGCGCGACCGCACAAGGCTGTATTTGACCTTTCTGGACACACAAACACACACTCCAGAGTCTCCTCCGTCCGTCCTTTCTCCATCCCCCTCTCCGTCCAAGTGTTTGCGTCCCTCGTCATTGATTGGGATTGAATCTCGGTACTTAACAGTTTAGCTGCTTGAGAGAAACCTGTCAAGATGTGAGGGCTGAGAGTGAAAGCGTTGCCGAAAGGTCATGTTATTGGACTGGAGAGGTTATTATGAAATGACACGATAGAGCCAGACAGGGTTCAGTGTTTGAAATTCACAAGGCAGGAAACGGAGGAAGAAAAACAGCCTTTTGTGTCGTACGCATCAATATTCAGGGTTTATACAGAGGCTTGTCATGTCCGATGGAAATTACACGCCCAGTGCAAGAAGGACCCGAGCCCCACAACTGCAGCCGAGATGTTGTAAATGAATGTCACTAAAGGTGAATGTATATAAACCACAGACGTGTTATTGTTGTAATTATTCTCGGGAAGTGTGACTTTCACTTGAAGCCTCGAACCTAATGAGTTGTCGAGCGGAGGAACGAGTCGGGGCTTTGAAATTGTTGTAAAGTTATGATAAGCAGCAAATTAATGTCAGTAAGAGTGTCACTCGCCCAGACGCTTTACTCATTACGAACTCTTACGTAACACACAGTGTGAGGAGGAAAGGGCTCACCACGCAAACTGAGCGCTGCGTCGCCTCACGTCTCTCAAACGAGACTTCCACTTCATGATCCCGCTCCAAGTGAGTGGTCCGCCGCCCAAGGTCAGGACGAAAGCGGCTCGAGGAGGAGAGAGCCCCCTTCCCCGCCAGACGCTGCACAAAACCACTCCTCTGCACCCCCCGTCCCTCTTTAGCCACGCAAGGTCGTCTCGCGCTGGCTACGCCTCTGCAATTAGCATGCAGCCTGTGGCGTGGCCTGTCTGCCGGCGAACACACAAGCGCGCCGCTCTGCTCCGCTAATGAGATGCCAGTCAGCGCGGGTGCCCGTGGGGGACTGGTAAAGTGAAAAAAAGGGAAGACAACCCTCCTGGGGGGTCTGTGCACCATCTCATGGGATGGTAGAGGAGACGGCTGCAGTGCATACAGATGGGCCGGGCATGGCAGGCGGCTAATTTTACATAACACACACTATTTGACGGCTGCTTTCATCTCAATTCTCGGGTTTCTGGCTTCTGAAGGCCCCAACAGGGTTTGTAGACTCACTGCTTCGCCAGAGGTTTATCTATATCTATACCAGACCTCAGTGGAGGGGGAATCAGACTTTATACATACATGTACTCACTATGAACTCCCAGATACAAGTGATGCTTCTGCATTATGTGCCACTGTTATAGGCTTATGCCATGAACCATAGACTGTATATAAAGATGGAAGACAGGTCTCTATTTCTTCCTGTCATACAAATGCACCACTATCTTCTGGTTTTGACATCATTTGGAGCATCGGCACAGAAGCAATGGAGAGATGGTGCAGCCGAGGTCCTTCAGGTTTTAATCAGAGGACCAAATACTTTGAAACCTAGTGATTGGAGACTTAAACAATAACAATAACAATTGGTGGTAAATTCCCCCACAAGCCCAGGAGGAAGAATCTGTTGAGGTATGACAGCCAAATAAAATCATGGTTGCTCCTACGATCGTTGATGGATTATTGAAGCTGTTGGTTTGGTACCGATGCTTTAATGCTCCTGATCCTAGCATGACACACAAACTGAAGCTTTATGAATTTCCTTGTCGCGACGCACTGAAGTGTAAGCCAATCAGAACGAAGCAGCAGAAACAAAACGTGTTTCAATACCCCCTTCATTACGTCTTTCTGTTTGCTTATTTGAGTTTACAATGGTCTATTCTGTATTCAACCAAAACACGTCTCAGGTATTCCAGGTATTTCTCTCTCTCCCTCCCTCCCTCATTAGCAGGTTGCTAATTATCTTATTATCTGTCACTTTCACAGCCAACTTATCTGTGAACACCACTTGCTAATTGCTTCTATTCTCAAGAAGTGTTTTGTCAGTTAAATACAAATACAGTAGCTGTGATGTGTAGAGCTATAGGAGAGTGTATTTGGTTCATCCAGCATCCGGCGTCTCACGTGAGGTTGAGAATCACAATTTCCTTTGTGTTGGTTTCAGTGCAGATCATTATTTGACAGGGCTCGATAAAAAAGAAATAGAGAAAACACTAATGCTCCCCGTGGTGATAAAATATTCATCCCTCCACTGTATAGCTGAGCTGTTTTGCTTAATATTAATAGTTCCTCTGTGCAGCTCGGGCTTCTTACATACAGCTTGCACCGTTCCTGAACACTGCATGAGGCATAAAAATCACTAAGCACATTCTCCTACAGTGAGGAAGTCATTATAATGCAGCTCTGGTCTCGAGTGCAGCCCACAGCAAACGTGTGTGTGTGTGTGTGTGTATCTGCTGCAGAAATGCACTAAATAGCTGCAATTAAAAGCTATTTAAGAAGATCTGAAGAACGTAATTGTGCCTCCATGTGAAACCTGAAACAATATTGTGAAAATGTGAGTTCATGGAGGCAAACAGAAAGGTTTGGTGCCCGACTCGGATCTGGGTCTGATCCTCTGAGGCGTTGTGTACACACACTGTGCGATGTTTTGACCTAAATTGCTTCTTTCGGGCAGAGAGAGGATTGATGTAACGGGGCCTTTGGGGGAATCTGTACGAGATGTTTTTACCTTGTTACACGAAATTCTCTTCGGATGCCGATGTTTTTCCTAAATACGAACAATCCTCAATTTGTTAATCCATCTATGGCGACGTTGTGTACACCTGATCGTACACATCTTCAAACAGCTCTGGGGGGTTAAAGGCGTGAAGCGGCGACACGCCTCACAAACCCTCGATGGCTGCTAATGTGCCCGTGTCTGTAATGGCATCCGTGGAGCACCGCTTGACGAGCTGCCAAAGGGGGTGTTCTGTTATTGCGGAGCCAATCACCCACTAAGTATTTGCTGGCTGCCATTTCCCTTCTGCTAATGTGCGAGCCTCCCCGACGCCGCAGCCAAATCGACTCTTTACGCCTGACTTGTCACCCTGCAGTGACGCACGGAGAATCCCAAAGATGCATCTTCGGAGGCGGCCCCCCCCCCCCCCACACCGCTCCCTGTTGCTATGGATACATTTATGGGATACAGCGATGTGGCGGGCGGGGGGGAGGGCGGTCATGATGCCTTTACTGCAAACCCCTAAATCACGGAGAGCGATGTCGCTCGACGATTAGGATGATGAAGCTGACGTGACCTTTGCGAGGCTGTTGTTAGGCGGTGATTGCTCAGTTTAATGTGTCTGTGGATCCACTGTGTCAGGAGGTGTGTGTGGGCGGAGGGTGTGGGTTTTGTAAACGGCTTCGGTCAAAGCCGAGACTCTGCGCATCCTGAAATTAACAGGGGTGAAAAATGGCCTTTGTTTTGCTCAAGTCTACGTATTGTGATGGTGTATCCACCGTGGAGCAATTTTTTCCAAACCCTTTCTGATTTAAGCTTCTCCAGTTTGACTTCTGTTTGTATTGAATTCTATTACACTGGATGTTTGCACTGCTTGTTGGACAAAGCAGATAAGACGAGGCTTTGGCTCTGGGACATGATTTTTTCATTATTCTGACATTTTACAGACCAGACGATTGTTCAACTGTACAAGCAACAGATAGAATCCATCTGTATAGAGTTATATAGATGGATTCATATTTAATAATGGCTTAGAAATGTTCCTTAACATTCCTAAAACGTACACAATTGAGAATACTGCAATGTCAAAAAATGTTTACTTACAGGAGATAACATCTGGCATTCGGACCAAATGTTGTGTTACTTGGCAACACAACATTTTTTTTATGGCTGATTTTTTTTCAAGGCAACTTAGAAATACAAAAAACTTTTTTTAATTAACTTATGATTTAAGATGCGTTTCATCTTTTTTGGGAGCGCTATACATACTCGTTCCTGACTTTAACAGACTTATGTCCCCATTGTTCATTCAGCACGAAAACAAAACTCAAATAGGACGCTAAACTAATGCACATTATAAAAAGAATGAAAGATTCCATTCCTAAAAAGTTATTGGTCGGTTCAGTATAACTTCCTTTCTGTTTCTGTCTACATAGAGTTTTTAAATGGTCCAAAGTCCTTCAGACGGCCTCAGTTAATATAATTCTCTGATGATTAACAATCATGCCGATAATCACTTTTTAAATGAGGCATCTCTCAAGAGGAAAGGAAAGTTCTGATAGACTTTGCAGCCAGGTAGCAATGTCAAACTTCAAAGTCCACCTGCCCGGTAAACAGAAAGGTGTCCTGCTGATAAGAGCCGCGGAAAGCTATGAAAGTGAGAGGCAAACAAACTGCGAAAAATGGGAGTCCTCTAGAGGCCAGTGTGAGAATGAGTAATATGTGAAAGCGAGTCCTCGGCTACAAAGCCCAGACACACTTTGCCCCCCGTTATCGGCCGGCACAGATGTGCCTCAGCCTCCTCTGCAGAGCTCCCATTCGCCACATCCATCACAGAAGCGCACCTTGGGAGATTGAGAGGATGGCGCGGGTGCCAAACCCGCCATCTGCCGTCGTTTAGAAATAAATGACAGGCCCAAACCTAGTGGGAGCCCGTCTCATTCCGCTGCCAGCGCCGGCGCGGTGACGGGTCCGCCCAACCTTCCCCTTCTCCTCTGGAAATCGATGTGTGAGACCCCTGCCAGTCACGCTGGAGTGTGCCTCGGAGAGAGACTTGGAGTGAATCTGGTCGGTGAAGCACAGCCCTTTACTCAGGGGAGCGGGCAGGTGGAACAGCGCGGTGAAACCAGCTGTCTCCCCACTGATTAGAGCTGGAGAACTCCGAGTCGAGCCGGTTCAGGCAGCTCCACCTGATTTGATTAGAGGTTTATTGATGATCTACGGATAAAGACACTATCGGTAATAACAAGCTGGGAGTTTTATGGACTGTCTGCAGGAAGCGCTTGTATTGCAACCTATTGTTCCTAATTGATATCTCACACGCCCGCGAAGTAACGTGCTCAAAGTTCACACCAGACGGAAATGAAACGGTGCAATTTAGCCGTTTTCCCGAGGTGGGAATTAAGAAAGAATTAAGTGGCGAACTGGACCAAATGGAAAATCTAGCGACTGTGTGAGTGATAAATGGCGCCAGACGAATCATAAAACTAAAAACACAGACATAACCCTCATCAGGGTGAGAAACTACAGCACCAACACCATTTGCCTAAAACACAAAAACACCTTTTCCTCGCCGTCGTTAATCTCCCGCCCCGTGATTTCCTGTAGTTTCTCTCCGCCGACTGTAAGAACAGGCGGAGTACTCCTTCACCCGAGTTCCCGTACGTGACACCTAATATAAGTTTGGCTCCAGAACTGAGACGGGAGATAGACTTTATTAATTTCATGGATTTGGAAATGAGCCGTGGTGATAAGGCTATCGCTCTCCTATCTGGGGACGGCGGGGGCGTAATTAAGCCGATAGCCAGCGATGATGAGGAAGTGGTGTGGAGAAAAAAAAGGGCCCGGGGGATATGAGGGCGGAATCTTCAGGGCTCGTTTACCAGAGGGATGATGAGATTGGCACTTAATTGCCACCTTTTGCTATTTATAGGCCGGGAGGTTTTCTTATGAGGCTCCCGTCCCCCGCTTCTTCGATTTCTTTTTTTTTCCTTCTCTTTTTCCTCATGGTCAAGGTCAGTTTATAGAATGTTCGATTGTCAGATTCGCTGAGGTTGAGTCAAAGTGCTACGTGGCGGGTTAGACTGTGGAGGGGGCGGGTGGGGGGGGGGCGCGCGTCCACTTCCTCTGCCTGTGTGGCTGTGTGGGAGATTGGGGTCAAGAGTAGGTGGACTGCAGAGTAATAGAACGAGACAGAATGTTTGCGAGAAATGGCCAAGTTTCATCTCTTGAACTTTACCAGCAGCCTGAAACTCAGATAATGGTTTTCCAGCAACAAACTCAGATTACCAATCAACTTTTATCGATTCCTGGCCTCAATATCTCACTGCATCAGAAAAAGAAAAAAAAGACTCAAAGCCCGGATCCTCTGAATCCCATTTCTATGTCGGATAACGACCAGGTCGACCGGACCAGAGCGTCTGCTAAGGTTTAGTATTCTCCCTGCAGCGTCTGACGAATCTAAAATATTACTCACACCAATCAGAATCTGCATTTCTGTCAGGGTAATGAAGAGAGAGGCTGAGGAGGCGCCCGCAGGCAGGAGCATGAGTTACTCTGGTCAGGTGTCAGACATGAAAATATGAAACCACAAATGAAAAGACGGAAGTTTTAACAGGAGTGGAAGGCAACATGAGCCTGTGGTCATAAAAAAAAAATCTAAAAATCTCTGCTTTAACTCGGAGTTGTAAAGTCGGATCGTAATTGACATTTCAACACGAGCAATTTTATGATTTTAATTGAACTGAATGACACACAGATAAAGTTTGGGCTTGATTATGTTTCCTTTAAGATTACGTGAAAGAGACCAAGTGTTTCGGTTCTCTTACCTCAACCATGTAGTTTATGGCCCAGTTATTGAACTCTGATTGCAACAGACCCACGGTCAGTCTGAGTTGAAACTGTAAAAAGGTATTTAGTTGGTGATTTTCAGTTAACAATTTGCATTAGTCCGTCTTAATACTTTTCATCTTCTCAGAAAAATATATTACAACAACAGCTGTATCCCTAAAATATCACAGCTCCAATTTTTGCATTTATATACGGTTTGATTTGATCTACATTTAACTTCATGGCGCTAAATCCAACTTGTTTTGCTTTTGTAATTAGACATGTGACGATGTGATTAACGTAATTGTTTGTTTATTGTTCGCTGCTTCATCTTATAGTCGCATTAGCGCCACCATGTGGACTGGAGTCACTACACTCTTATTCATGGGCTCTCATTATCCACTTAGGAGTGTTGACTCAGTCTAGAAAATTGTGCGTTCTGGTTCAATCTGCCTTAATATCATAACATTTTGAAAATCTTGACACCAGCCCGACCCTTGATTCTAGTTTTAAGTGTCTTACAGTATTAAGTTTGTCTGTGTATAACTGGACAAAACAAATGATGACTGGTCGTTGAGCCCAGTGGCTCCACTTCATGAATTTTAATATCCTCAGAGAGCAGTAAACCTTGATAGGGTGACTTTACCTGCCCGCCAACTTATGATTGCACAATGTGAAGCAATGCTCAGAACTAATGAAGACCTTTGTGCGAGGCATATGTGAGAATATTCCTCTGGTGCCCCCTGACACCCGCGATACCTTCCAGTGTAAACATCCAAGCCCGCGGAAAGGGCCTGCAAATTGGCAAAGCCTGCCTGTAAGACCATAATCCCTGCTCCTCCGACAGACGCGAGGGAGAATAGAGTGTTATCACCCCGGCTGACACACTCCTGTGTTTTCTCCCAGCATCCTCGGGGGCTTTATCACTCCAGCATTTCATTCCATTATCCCGAGCACACCGGGGCTGTCCTCGGAGCAGGGGAACGAGACGACTTGTCAGGGTGGCAGAACAAAGAGGGAGCATGTCGAGCAGCGGATTAGACTGGGAGGAGAAGTGTGGGGCTGCGGGGAGCGGGAAATGAAGGCGAAAGGGTGATGCAGGAGGAGAGGGGAAACAAGAGAGATGGAAGAGCCAAACAAGGGAGTGAAGGGAATGAACTGAGGGAGCGAGGGACAACTTCTCCTTCATAGCTCGAATGAGGATTTCTTCCTCTCCTACTTGTCTTGCACCTGAACCTGATGAAACTCTTGCATTTACTTAACCTCGTTTCGTTTTTTTTTTTTTTATTTTCTTAAGATTTATACGTCCCAGGAAAAGTGCTTTTAATTCTATTACCAGTAGTGGATGCTGGGAGTTTTGAGTCACACGCTACGAGAGGATGTGTGAGATCGGGCAAAAAGGAAAAATTAAGATGAGTAAAAGAATGACAAGAGAAAGGGACAGGAAAACAGCTTGATGGAATTATTCAAGCAGCTTCTTTTTTACCCTTTTCAAACATGATATTAATTAATTTTTTTCATTGTGATCTACTTCCTGTTTTACCAAAAATATCGGCTTAATTAATTAAACTGTGGATTCTTTTCTGGATGAATAAATTCATTGTTTGGTCTTAAAAAAAGAAATTCAGAGAAATTCGATTATTTCCTTTAAAGAACGATTTATGGGGTTTCTCTTCTTTTAATGGGCATAATTCAAATGAGACTTAACTTAAGATTCGGAGAAACCTTTATACAAAGATATATGTCTAAATATAGATATGTAAAGATAGGTTATCGATGTTTCTTGTAGCCAATCAATGTCTGGCTCAAGCAAAGCATCCTGGAGCCAAAAACCTCATTTTGTGTTTAAACACGGCAGATTAGAGCCTTGTAGCTGCACACAAACACACACACGCACACTCTCAGACACACACACACGCACACACACACACACACACACACACACAGGTGACACTTCATACCTCAATACATCCACACATAGAAGGCGTAGACAAGCGCATGTGGCAACCCCTAGATCCCACACTTCATTACGCTTCCAGCCAACCCTGACTGGAGTAAATCGATGCAGGATAATAGCCAGCGCCCTCACCCCTCCATCACCCACTCCTCCGTCACACCATCCATCCATCCATCCATCCACCCTGTCCTCCTTTCCTGTCCACCATCCATCCACTGCTGTTGTTTCTAGACGCACCCGTTCATCTCTATTACCTCCTCCTCCTCCTCCTCCTCTTCTTCTTTCCTTTGTCCATCCTCTCTGCTCCCTCCATCCAAACCCGATATCCTCAGGTCACCTCTCACTAACAACCGCCCTACCTCTCTCTCTCCCCCCCTCCATCTACCCCCTGTTTTCTCTCCATCTGACCTGTCTGTTTTCATCACTGCCGTGGATCATTCCCCTTATCGGGCGCGGGCCTGCGATGCCGCTGTCGTATTTAACATGTCTGTTGTGTTCACTGACAGCTTGGCCGTGCTGCATTGACAGTAGAGGGGATAAGAAGCTCATTTTGCATCCGGTTCCGTGTCACTTCTGTCTGTCTGGGCTGCTTCCTTTAATTTAGCTCGGCCGCATCTCTGGGGAAAGAGGCGTTATTAGTCTGTGGAGGATTGGCCGGGGTGTTTAAAAATTCCATTTCGTTTAGGGCGTCGGTTTACATGCAAGCAGAGAACTTGCCGCTCTCACTCTTAGTAATGGCTACATTACCTTCATTTAACGAAGTAAATTGATAACGGTTACCGGGGTATAGAAGCCGCTCGAGATTGGATCGAGCAAAGTTTTTGCAATTTTTCAAACTAGCCTTGGAAATAATTTACTGTGCTTAATGGGCCACTACAGGCTTGTTGCATACAATTAAAGCTGCGATCCATTACGACTGAAAAACAACAAAATGGCCTGTCACGCTTGCTTTATTTCACCAGGTCAAGACACATTTTATCCGATTAGAGTTTATTGCTGTAGCTGGACTATAATCTGCAAAATACTTTTAAGTATATAACTTTGCAGAATGTTTAAATGGCACAAGCGCTATCATGCTATCGTAAATTGTCAAGGAAACTGAATTTTCAGGCTTTAAATCATAAAAGCGGTTGTTTTTGTGTGTGACAGCAGTATTAATTAAGCATTATGAACTAAAACTAAATATGCTCACTTTATGTCTGTATCATTCACAGCAGGCGAGCAACTACTTAACTTTCCTCTGTCAGTCAAACCCGCCACACAAAAACACTGAATAAATAATAGTTACGCTTAAACAGGGGCTTGTTTTGTGATTTGCAAGATTCTCTGTTGACTAAACAGGGGATAAAAAGGGGGTTGAAAGAGGAGGATAAAAAAGATTGCATGAAATATTCAAAGGGACTGTGATAAAGTGGAGCTGAGAAATCGGAGATCAAACACCCCGAACCTCCCTCTGCGATATTTCACACATTTGGGATGCAAGAGATTCCCGAGGCCCTGAATCAAAAGCACCGATCAAATAGTGTGAAACATTCGCTGGAATTGATTCGGATCACCTGATTAAAAAGTTGAAACATTGAAAGTGTCTGAAAACTTGAGCTCAGTAATAAATATGAACGACTGAGTGAATCCCAGCTGAGGTCGGGGAAGAGGCCGGGTAAACCATGGAATGTCGTGCAAAGCCTCTTTCAGACGTTAAGCCCAGACTTTATTGGGTGGATATTTTTTCTGGAGTTACACATATAAGAAAGCAGCAGGCGATGGTGTGGGTCAGGACATGATGTACAAAGTGCAAATCATGGTGTTTTTGTTTGCAGCACAGCAACACCGGGCCTTCTACATTCATGACACCTCTTTTTCGCCCTGAGATTTGCATCGTTATTGTTTATTTCAGATTTGCATTCATCGGGCGTTGGAAATAAAACATTGCGTCCACTCACTCGCTGTGAATTTTACGGCTGTATTTTCAATTTGGCATCATGCAGACCTTTGACCGGGCATTTTACTGGGAGGCTGGTAGGGAAAGCTCTGGACAATTGTGAGGAGCAACTGATTTGGACATTTGCATTCTAACACACAGCCCATCTGGGTGTCTAAAGGCAGCTACACAAACAACCATTCACAGTCACAAAGGCCCCAGTTCACCTAACCCCAGGTGTCTGGGCTCTGGGAGGAAGCTGGAGAAAACCCACGCAGACACATGGAGAACAAGTGAAACTCCTCACAGACAGACCCTGACAGAACAAGTATTCAAACCTTCGAAATGCTTGCACACTTTATCCTCGTGCTATTCTTCTGCAATTCAATGCACTTTGTTTCACAGCAGATGTCACAGTAGACAGAGGTGCGAAATGAACAATGGAATCTGTTCTATTCCGGCGAGGCAGCATTAACAACATCAGGACCCTGAAACTGAAGACGCCTAATGACATTCAACCGTCATTAATTTGAGTTTTTACTCCCCAGCTTTTCTCACTCTGACAGGGGGAAAACGTCTCGTGTGAAAAATGATTCCGACTTGGGAGCGTTGACACGTTTCTTCCAGAGTCCCACAGGGCTGCCGACACGAGTGTAGTGCAGACTCGTGTTTCCTCCCTGGATAAACCATATGGGAGTGATTGATTGATATATTAGAGATAACCTAACAGATATTACACCCACGTTGAGATTTCCCAGCGCAGAACCTTAAGAAGATGAAATTTGATCCCGAGTGCCGACTATTAAATATTTACTTACTTCCTCCCTGAGGGTGTGAATCCTTCAACACTTATCTGTTAACACTGGGACTATATGTATATGTTTTTCAGACATCGTTTGGGTGACTATCACAAGCCGAGCCTGCTGCAGGGTCAGGTCACAACACGGTTTCTGGCAGTCTGAAAAGTCTATTAATTTTCTCCAGCCTGGACGAGATCCTGGATTTATCACGAGCAGACATCATCTCTGTAGAGAGAGAAAAAGTTATCTGCAGCCGGACCTTTCTCCTTAGTCCATCATGTGATGAGCAGCCAACACGTATTTGTTCATCCACCGCCTGGAGACTGCAACAATACTAACCTCTGCAGCAGGCAGCTATCAGCCACCTCAAATCAGTCGGCGTTATACAACAATGTGAACACGACAGCTGGGTGGAGGAGAGGTTTGAGCTTCCTGTGAAAGTCCGTAAAGAAGAAAAGTCAGAGGAACAATTCTGGAAATAAGTGAGGGCAGAAATGAGAACGCAAATTGAATCTGAACGCACAAACTCTCTGCTCAACAATATATCCCAGGATCTCTTTGTTAAGCTGTTCTCAACTCCATTTTCATGAAATTTCCCAGAGGGGCTTTCTGTGAGACGGCGAATGAACAAGTCAGTTGTTCAAGAGAATTTCCAAAACTCTACCGGTCAGCCCCATAGTAAAATGTCCATAAAATTTCCAGGTGGGCCTATGTGAGAATACAGCAACAAGCAAATGACACACGATTGGAAGAATACAACTATCCCAGGATAAAAAGAGGAGCCATACATGTAATAGACGCAGACAAAGATGTCAACTCGGGAAGACAAAGAGATTCGAGAGCTGTGATTTCTATATGGGAATTTACACGTCCTGTCTCCTTCATGCTTTAAAAAGGCGCCACCCCTCGCCTGAATGTTCAGGACATTTTCCTGTTTGAACATATCTGACCTGGATAATCTCCATCTGCTTCTTCATATGTGAAAGGCAAAGTCCAGAAAATGTCCGGACCCAATTATTGGGACATTTTCAGATCTGTAAATTGTCGAACAATCTGCAGAGTGACAAAGCCATCTTGAAAATATGGAAATGGCTCTTCAATTGTTAATCTGACCAAGGGCTATAGTAAGAGGAGTCTTTAGATAAAGAACCCACAGCAACCTTGTCTACTTTAAATGTCAGGAACAATCCAGCTAGAAGTCAAAACTGAAACTCATCCCGAAAAGAATCAACCTGCAGCGCGCTGAGAATCAAATAGTCGTTATCTCACCGTAAGAGAAACCTATGGATCAGTCACACTGGTGCTAACAAGGCCGATATGGAGTAGATGTAAGAGACAGAGGGTGAGGCAGAGCAAACACTGCGGCAGCAGCTGCTCTCTGCAGCACGGCCATTAAGACGGGAGGAGGCAACGCTCCAAGGAGGAGGCATGTAATGAATGTGCATCGGTGGCGCTTCTAAACATCTGCGCACCCCAAAGCCCTGCCATACATTCACCTCCTCGTGGATACATGCTTTCATCTGAGTTTCTGTTTGTTTGTTAGATTGTACGCGGGATTACACAAAAAAATGCTCAACTAGTTTACAGAAAACTCAGTAACAGGATGTTGTTTGGAAGCACCCGTTCGATTTTGGTGCAGATCGGGGTCTGGGGTGGATCCAGGAATATTTTTACCCCTTTGTTCAACATTGTAAAAGGCAGATTTCATTGATTTCAAAGAGAATAATTAATGTTTCTCGGTGAAAGTAATAGGGCATGTTTAGGGCAGGGATATTTATTTGGATCCAAATAAAAATCCAAATCTAGTGAATTTAATTGCCGTTTCACAGGGAGACTGCTGGTCCTTGGTGGTGATGCTAACTCTACTGAGTGCCATTCTAGTTTCTTTCAAACTTTGTGAAAGTGGGAGTGACATGGGTAAGGTGGAGGTGTTACAAAGTTAAAACTCAGGAGATGGAGACGGGGGAAGAGAAAGAAAGAGCTGGGGGGGGGGGGGGTTCCTCCCCCGCCTCGGCACCTCCACCCCCTTACAACTTTTCTTTGGGGGCTTCTTATAAACCAACCATCTATCTCCATTATGCCCCTGAAATTGCTATTTGTCGCTTTGCGGGGAAGAAATAATCAATATGTCTTGTGGGGGCAGCGAGCGCATTAGAGGAAGCAAATTGATGTCTCTCGCCCCAGCGCTCCTCACCCAGCACACTGCACCACAGCTAATGGGAAGCCTCGCTGGCTGGCAGACAGGGAGCGAGCGTGCGTGTACGTGTGTGTGCACGTGTGTGTGTGTGTGTGTGTCAGTGCACATGAGTGAATGAATGAGCGAGTGGTCAGGCAATTGGGAATTCGTTAATGCAAAGTGAATGCCAGTGTTTGCCTGTGTGTTTGTGTGCTTGTGTGTGTGCGGTAAAGAACGAAAGCATCCAGTGTGTGGGTGTGTGTGTGTGTGTGTGTGTGTCCTGTCTATTTGTGTGTGTCCAGTGGCGACAGAGCCTTATCTCTCACAGCCATCCGGTGTTAGGTCTTCGGGCTGTCAGAGGCAGATAGCCCTGTCACTACTGCAGCATCCCCCTTTTTCCCAGAGAGCCTTGAAGGCTTCCTTTGCCGACTGACACACCAGAAAATCCCCGCCTGATAAGTGCATTGCAGATGGACATGACTCGGGCACCGGTCTATCTCCTCTGCCTGGCTTTTATTTCATCCTCTATATCGACCTCGATCACTGGGCCAGAGGAAAGCAAACATCCTTTTCTTGATACTTTTTAAAAAGACATTATTTTTGAAAATGCCTGTTTTTTCATCCGGCGAGAGCAAATTGTTGAAGTGTTCTGTCATTGTTGAGCCTCATGTCTGTTTGTTAGCACAGACCTTCAGCTAATTCAACAGAACAAATATATGGCAAAATACCAGTCCGACTGAATCTTGAACTTCATGGCACTGTGAGGAGCCAGAGGCAGGTTTCCATGCAGAGGCTTCTGGCCTGGATCTTCAGAAACAACTGCATGTGGTGCACTGGCAAAACCACAGGACCTTCTGCTTATATTTATATGTTTGCAGGCAACTTGGTGCTTTTGTCATTCTGATTAGTATTCAGTGCACGGACTACAAGAAGCTCCCGACTTTTCTTGCTTTCTATCTCTATTTGTGTTTAGTATTACAGTGCTTTTTTTTTTATTTTTCTGAACTCAATCATGTATCTATTCATTTCTCTACTTCCCTTCATCTGCCACGTTCAAAATTATGAATTAAGACAATTAAGAAGATGTGACTGCAGAATACAAATGCTTGCACACAGATCAGATAATTAGGATTTAGTGTTTTTGCTTTGCTTTCATAGGTTTGAGACCGAAACAATTAGCGTTGTGATACGTGCATGGTAATGTAGTCATTTATCAAGAAAAACTGCAAACGCCTGCACAAATGTGGATATCCAATGGGATTTTCGGTTAGACAGAATAAGCAATTTGAGGATGTCATGCAGGGCATTAATCAGTGTAGTTTATCATTTAATAGAATAAACTGGTGTTTAAAACACGTTGCATCTCACCACAGTTTATTCAAGAGCTGCTCTCTTTGGATTAAGTTACAAAATCTTCCTCTGCAGTTCTATTTGGTTTGGTTGGAACCATTTTTCTTTTCTCACAAGGGTACAACTCATCAACAGATCTCAGACAGAATTCTAAATAATCATCAATTCTTATCATATACATCTTCATGGATAGAGATATTTCTGAGTGGCTAGAAGAGTAAAGATGACAAAATGTGAAGGGGTGTTACTAGAATTCAAATGTCGTTTGTGATGTGTGTCCCTGTCTGTTCTGCACAAATGCAAAACTGACACTTTGGAGGCAGCAACAGAATAACATTCCTGTCACGACATTATAATGTGAGGGATGAATATGTAAATGATGTGACTGATACTATGAAAGTCAGGGTATAAAATCAACTTCCTGTCATTCTTTCATAAACACGTACGAGCACACACACACACACACACACACACACACACACACACACACACACACAAAATCGATCTCTGGCGGTGTCACCGGAGTGCTCAGATGGCTAAGTGTCTCATCTCAGACACAGGACGGGAGGCGTCACAACAGGATTCTCGATTATCCATTTATTCGCTGCAGAGGGCATTAGGGGCCTGTCAATCCTCATTTACCCAGACTGCACTTGCACAGTGCGAGACGCATGACCACACACACATTTGGCGTTGGCCACATTTAGCATGATGGTAAACTCCTTCTTAGTTTCTGAATTCTTCAACCAAAACTCTTCCTGTCCTTTTCCAAGTGGTGTTTCACCAATGAAAGATTTTGGACATAAGACAGGTATTTTTATTCCTTTATATTGTTTATATTCCTGTCCTTATATTCTACTATACTCTTATATTATTATATTCTGTATAGCGTGTTATGTGCCTGATACTTTGTTAGTGTAACAAAGGAATTTCCCAGTTTGGAAACCTATCCATTCATATCAATACTTTCAGCCCAAAGCCAATTGGTTCCTATCTAATGACTTCAAAAAGCACAGGTCGCAAATATATAGTTTCACTTGAACACTGAATTTGTTGGGGACCATTTCCAGCCATGCATAGCTCTGTATGAGCAGCAGAACAGTTTATGTGGGATTGATGAAAAACAAAATATTTCATAAGCTTATTATAATTTAGATGAGATTGGAAAGTCTTTAGACAACAAGGGAGCCCTATGTTTCTGATTGGATCAATTCATGGTCGGTTTTCATGAAATAAGAGAAGCATGGCACGTCACCACATCACAAAATCAGTAATTGTACGTGGAGTCTTTTTCGAGACCATTAGTGGAGCAAAAATATTTTCTTGTGATATCTTTTCAAGTGTCTTTTCATCGCCCTGCACTTCCAAGAGTTCACCTTCCAGTCACACAGTGCCGCCTCTTCTGCTGTCTTTCTTTTTGGGGATTTTTCTTTTGATAAACTTTCTGTGTGCAGTTTGCCAGCGTGAGTTCCCTGCAGCTGCTCTGGTTCCTCACTCAGTCCAAACACAGGCAGGTTTGACTTTGGATAATTGGAGGCACTAAGTTGCCTGTATGAGCGAATGTGGGTGTGAGTCGGCCTTTTTCACAGCAGCCCTTTTGACTCGACTATGGTTTCAACAAAAAACATTTGTTAGTTTACTGAGAAGTGCTCCATAATTAAATGTTTTAGACACTAAAGAATCACCAAGTGTCACTGACAGGTACACGTGTTCCATTAGCCATTTTCTGACATGACCTGCACGTAAATCCGGAGAATTGGGTCCGGGCTCTACCCGGACTTTACCTTTCACATATGCACAACGCAGTGGGAGGTTCTCTGCAGAGACACGTCACGTCACGTGTTAGTAGCGTTGTGAATTTTCCAGTTAGTTAGCTTTTAATTTATTACCTGTAGCCATTAAATAATCAAGATTGACGGCTTAGACTTACAAACCATTGGTTGAGAGCGTGTATCAGCCAGACCTCAATACAGCGGCTCCATTTCCCAATGGCTTAGTGGGGTTATTTAAGCTTAATTTCTGGATAATGGGAGAAAGTGGACACACGTTGTCCATAGAGTCTATGGGTGGCGCTGTGAGCTATTAGTTTAAGTTTAGCATGTTAGCATACCAACATTTCAGTCCAACAAACCAAGCTACCCCTAGAGCCGGGCTTATGTAGGCATGGCTAAAATGTGTAAAGCCTGGAAACCACCTTTAAATGCTGTCTAATGGGGACCCACCAGCTTTTCATATGGATGTTATAATAATACACAATTTGAAAGAAGGAAGAATCAACACAAGAGTTTTTTCGAACCAAACTTTCGATTTTTCTTTGTTATGTTTGGATTTGCAGGCGATGCTCCATCTCCAGCCCACTGCAAAACTCTCTTCGGTGTCTCCCACAATGTAACACAACATTGTCTGAGAAATAATTCCACCACCAGCTGCATGCGACAAACATAACCATTGTGCGCCGCCGCGGGTTAATTCGCGGCTTTGATGGATGCTGAGTCAAGGCTGTCGCTGCAAGCACAGAAGAAACCATGGCAATTAGAAAAGCCCTGTGTGTGAGAGTTGGCTGCTGCATGCACCGCTGGGTATAAATGAGTCTAGCAGCCTGGGCAACGTAGGCAGGGCTTTAACACAACACCACAGACACGCCTAAGACTCCCATTGTGCCTTGCACTAATCCATTTCCACCCTAACAAGCTGCTGCCTCCGAACCCAGCCATCCAACCACAAGCCTATCCACCGTCTGCTGGGCTTGGTTCAGCTCCAGTATCCTGACTTTCGGCTGCCATTTTAAGCTTCCTCTGGCAACACTTGTCCACCGCTGTGTTGAAACAAAGCTGTAATGTTTTCTGCACCGAAGGGCTGCTACTGTACTCGTTTGAATTCATGGGTTCACTGTGGTTTTTACTTAACCCCGCGTTCGATTCGTCCGTTTCTGATTTACACATCAAAATTGAGTCTCACATCTCAGAGGAAATGGAAATACATTTACATAAGATTTTGCATTGCAGAAGTGTACGTTTTCACATTGGACTGATACAGCATAAAGGAGAATTATTTACCAGATCAGAAAAGTCTGAATTATGCACCATCTAAAGTCAAAAGCTGTCCTCAGCATCACCTTCAAGTCTTTTTGTTTTTCTCCCTCATGCGCTGCATTCTGATTTCTTCTATAACCTCCAGATATTTACACTTTTCTCAGAACGTTGAGACTTTTTTTTTTTTTTTAAGGATATGAGCTATAAACAGCTAGAACTAAATGCAAAATGCCCCCCCCCCCCCCCCCCCCGGTGCTAATAAAACAGCCGCGACACACCATAGAGAAATCAATGTGAACAGTACAATTTATTGTCCTTGCAGCCAAGAAGATTACCTCAGGGGTAAAGAGCCGAGTAGCCCCAAAATTAAAAAATTTAAAAGAGCATCCAATGCCCTTTAGTTTTTTGCCTTTTTATTAATATTTTATTTAAGTGTTGAAATAAACGAAGGAGCCAGAGTTTCATTCCTTGTAATCTACAACTTTTTCTAAAATGTGTGGTGTATTTTTTTCTCGGTAGCCCATATTATCCCACCTGTTATCAAGGTGACAAACTTCCCTATGGGCTTGAGCACCGACGGCACCGAGACACTGGGTGTGATGAGATAAAATGATATAGGAGGGATGATAAAGGCAATTTCCGAGGTATGCAGGGGTGGGGGGGCTTCAGGTGACTCAGCAAAATGAGCCGTCTATAAAATGTGAAGTCTGAAGAGCAGAATTATTTTGTTGTAACATATTGAAATATCTGGAGATGAGAACTCAGTGTTCCCTCAGCAGTTTGCAATGTATCTCAGTCGAAATAAAAAATCTAAAAGTTTAGAAAGACAGCATTGACACTATTATAATATTATTCTTTAAATATTTGTATGCAGTCGGCGAATCTCATTATTGTAAAGGTTGCACAGTTTAATCAGAAAAAGTTGTTTTTCTCTTTTGCTGTAAGAAGCTGTAAAATGAATCTGTGCGTTGCCACTGAGGCGTTTGAGAATCACATTAGTGATATACTCACTTTCTATTTTAAAAATATAACTCATGGTCAGGCTTAAGGTAATGTACAGTCAATTATTTAAAATGAGATTATAAAAAACGGAAGCAGGCCGAGTTTTAAATTGTATTTCCTGCACAGCCATGCAATTTCTCTTTAAAAATCCAAATGAGACTAGAACCTTCATGTGTCAAACGCCACAGGGGAGATAAAAGATGTGTGCTTGGCCTGAATATAGTTGAAATAGGGTTTTATAAATGTCCTATATTCTGGTATAGAGCCCAGTTTAGCTGAATGGAACGAGTTAATGGTTGCATGCCCCTTTAGCGAGTTTTTCAATCCATAAAAACCTGTGTCTTTGTTTATCTGCTTCGACAAAATGAAAAATGAATGAGCAAACTTTGAAGAAGTCAATAAGCAGATTCCAGAGCATTAATGTGACATATTTCTGCCTCCGATTTCAAAGCTGCTCATGTGACTCCGAGCTCTTCAGTGTCGGCCAGTTTAAAGTAAATGCTTCTCGGCACAAAGGAAGACACAGAGAATATGAACCGAATAAACTCCAGACGACAAAAAAAACGCAGCACATCACCGACTGCTGGGCCCGAGCTGTGCATGGGGGGGGGCTTATTGGTTTAATTCTCAAAATACACTGAGACGGAAGACTGCATGAGAACAAACAACTGAAGGGGCTGTTTGTGCATGTTTACGTGTCTCTGCCATCTTTTTCCGACACGTACAGCAGGCCTAGTGCAAATATTAGCGCTGCAGCTATTGGGAAACAATCTGGCTGACACCATATTGTTTGGGTTTTCTGTGCCGAACTCCAGTAAACAGAGCTGAACAGACACTGAATGTCGCCTCTGTTGTTTTGCTGCTCCAGGAGAGTTTGTGCCGGTAATGAGCTGTAAGTTCAATGGCTGCCATCCTCGCTGTCGCTATGCCTTGGCTGGCTTGTGCGGCGCACTGGAACAATGGCGTCATTTGTGTGCCGTTTCAGTTGAATGTCATTTTGTTTGGAGCCGGTGCACAGCAGCACGGAGGGGGGCATGTTGGAGGGAAGCCCATTACATCTGGGTGGCAGCTATCACCGCCTCTGCCTTTTAATTCCTGTGTAACCTGTTTTTTAGTTTGATTTATTCATTGTGTCAATACGCTTTACATTTATTACATTCAGCAAACAAATGGGGTTGTTTAGAGTGGAAGCCATCGTTTTCATTGGACAAGATAATACAACGGAATGCCGAGCGCTACTTCTGATCAGTGTCGGACTTGAATTGCCGAAATCAGATTGTGTGTGAGTTCGTTGGTGGAATTAAAACTCCTGTGGTGTGTCAAACGTGTTACTGCAGGAAAAATCGGATTTCAACTGGGCTATTCAGAGCAATCGTGTTGTATTGGACTTAAAGCGATTAGCAACAAAACAATTGCAGCCCTGCAGCTATGATTGAAGACAACAAGGGAAAACAATTCAATCTGGGGAGTTTATATTGATAAGAATAAGGGCTTATGTTCTACAGTTGATTTTTAAGCCTCTTTCTTATATTTGTTGGACTAATTTGTCCATTTTAGGGGTATAGTCAAAGAAATGAGGAGTTCTCCACCAGAAATTCATCGCTGGCACCAGACGATAATGTTAAGGGATACAAATTGAAAGAAATTAAAGTGAATCAAGAAAGTGACAATATAAAAGTGTGGGGCTTTTAGTCAGTTTGGTTGGTGGTCAGATTCTTTTCGGATTTATGTGCTTCAATTTAGACTCAATCAATATTTTTTTAATCCTGGCTGTCAGCAGCACAAGACTACAAATGGTTCATTTTGAAATCTTATATCAATTGCTCCTAAAGTGAGAGCGATGGCTCACAGGAAGTTTTAAACGTTCGTAAGTCACCTGTGGTGCTGCGGAACAACCGTCTGATTGATGTTTGGAAATATTTTCTCAGTGTAAACTTGTGGCAAACAAATAACTGGCAAACTTGAAGTTAAAACTTCCTTATCAAACATTTGCCAGACAAAGAGCAATATTAGCATTTCTAAAGAGTCACGTCTCTGGCCCAGTCCAATATTCCCACTGCTTTTGGTCTCCTCCAATTCCTAAAGGGAAATGTAGCTGTAGCTGATGATAGGGGACCCAAACAATAAACAGCCTGTAACCCCAAAATAATGAGCTGAAGAAGCTAAAGTAATCTGTAGAGCTGAGTGTAACTGTTAATAGAAACACAAATTAGTGCAAGATCAAAGTTAAGTAACAAAGACCTTACTAATTACAAGTTTATTTTTAATAAGTGACTTTTTACTGGAACAAAAGTGGTAGTAGTACGTTTAATAAGACGTGCACTCTGACATCTCTGCACTGATGTATCAGTATGTCACACACAGTCTCTCTCTCTCTCTCTCTCTCTGTGGTCCTGCCCTTTTGAACGGATGACTCTCCCTCAGTGATAGTGCGAAGCCTCTATCTGAGGCAGGAGCGCTGACGCCTATTAGATCTATAAATCATGTTAGCCGATGGGTGAGGGGGTGCAGGGGGGTGCAGGGGGGTGCACAGAGAGCTCAGGGTCGTAAATCTCATTACCTCAGACTGCTGACACCCCCCCCCCCACCCCCCCACCGTCTCACCCTGTCCTCAATCTCTCCCATTATCAGCTGACCTTGACCGCCAATGCAGACACTTTACACTCAATCAGGGCTGCGGAGAGAGTGTGTGTGTGTGTGTGTGTGTGTGTGCGTGTGTTTACCTGGCATATTCGTGTCATGATATCTGGCACCCCCCCCCCCCCTTTTCCCATTCCCTCTTAAATGAGGCTCTTGAATTTGGATGAAGATATCAGTTTATTCTGGCATCTGTCAACTTGTCATAATTTTCCTTCGATCTCACTTGTCTGTCACTCTTAAAGATGAATGAATAGACAGACACACAAACACACATATCTGCATGTTATTTTTCACATCATATAAGACTGAACAATCAGTGCTTCTCCTAAACAGAAACTTGTCTCATCCTTTTAAAATTAGCAGCACAAAAAAAGATAATTAAACTGTGAATTCCACGTAGTGAGTTTTTTCTTTTGTTGGTCGAGAATAAATCTTTCGGCTCTAGACGTTTATTTTTCTCGTCTGTACTGTGGTGTTTGAACAGATGCTGCATCCCCCAGTACTGGTTGACTGACACAGTCTCTGAGCTGCTGTGAAATGCACATCATGGTTCATTTACAGTCTAATGACTTTTTTTTTCCCATGTAAACTCCAGACAATGTCTACACAATCAGGTCTGGACATTGTTTGGAGTCGCCCTTTCACACTTGCCGGGCACCACTGGAGATCGTCTGGGATTCATTCTCATCTACTGGAAAAAATTCTGTTTGGTTGGGGGGGGGGAGCAAGACACGGAGCAATTTGTTTTTTGACTTTGAATCAGATCTGCAAGTACAACTGTCTTGAATGTAATTTATCAAAATGAAATATGAAATTATATTGTGTCAAGCATCATTTTAAAATGTCAATAAGTTGCAAAGCCTGATATTTTTTATATTATACTAAGTGGTATTATACCACTTGTTGACTTTTTTTGAAACCTCACACAACCTGTTTGGGGAAATAGTACTTAGATAATTATGTGGGTGAAAAAAGTCAATTTGAATTTAAATTGGAGAGGCAGAATAAATGAGGGGAACCCATTCCCACCAGAAATATTGTAATTACATGGCCTGTAAGTTGCCAACTGCACGCTGCTACTCCCTGTTTTACAATTAAATGGCATATTACTGTTGTTCATGAAAAAAAAATAAAATGATTCAGTTGAATTTGCAGTGGTTTTCGGCTTTGCACAATTTCAGCCAGCACCTCTTGGCTTTCCTCTGACTCCGAGTAAAGCTCATAACTTTACACCTGTTGACAACACGAGTCTGCACAGATGCGCCGAGCTTGGACGGATGTGGAGGCTGCGCCGCTGCCAACAATCACAGCTCGTGCTACGGAAATATTTCCTCTTGGCAGCCGCGGCTGCGTAAACTTGGCAAAACTTTGAGAAACAAAAAAAAGTCCCATGCAGGTCACACAGGGTGAAATTTCTTTTTGTTGTGTAAATCAAGCCTCTGGCACTGCCCTTGGTCTCTCTGATGGTTGTCTGAGATCTCCTACTGTGTTTCTCGCTACCAGCACCCGTGAAACAGACATAATGAATGTAAGACTTCCAAACAGTGTCTGGCGCTGCTTGCAGTCTCCATATTTCTCCCACTTTCGGTCTGTTGTCCATTCCTCTCCTCCCTCCTCCTCCTCCTCCTCTCTCTCTCTCTGTACTTTCTCAGTGACTTGTCAGGATCTCACTTGTAAAAACAGATATTGCACGGCACGTCACCTCAGGAAACACAGTAGTGTGTCCTTATGCAAGCAACTGTCTTTTAAAGTAACAGAAATTATCTTAACGCTAACACAAAATTTGTTCAATCAGAATTAATTAAACTGAAATCAGCCCCATGTAGAAGGGGGGATAATTCAGTGTGCAGCGTATTTCTTCAACTCTTCTGCTGCCTCCTCGCATGCATCTTAATGGGTTTTCGTGCCTGGAGCAGATTCAAGGCCGGAGCAGGGATCTGCTGCATTGTGGAATATCTGGTTGCTTCAATAATAACTCATATGACAACACTCTGGGCTACCATACAACCCCCAAACTATCAGTGTTCCACCACTGTGCCTTTGAGAAGACACGTTCAACCTGAATAATTGAGCCGCAGTAGTCAGTGAGCAAGTTCGCCCGGAGCAGGTTCCTGAAAAGTGCATCATGTTCCCCTCCAGGCACAATACATGGGCTGGTGACAGTTTCAGTGATGTTCGAGAGCCGAGGATGTTCCCAACTCTAATCACTTGTAAATCCAGGTGTATCACAGTGTAATGGAGAACACGACTCAGAAGATGAGGGTCTCTGTGTTCACCAATACTAGCAAGGAAGTCGATTCTGAAGTATTTCAATACAACAAATGGATAAACAAAGAATACCAGTGAATGATCTTATATTCAGTAGATACATGTACACTCCTGTGTGGATTGAGTCGATGCATGGAAGGAGGTAATGGAAAAACTGAAGGTTGCAGACTCGTACCCACAAAATTTCAATAAGAAATACGTAAGGCAGCTGATTGGTTGATCCAACTCATGTTGGAATTTGAAACAGAAAGTCACCTACCTAACAATTACTATAATCACTATATGTCTCTATAGAGAAACATGTGCGTCCAGTAAAACATCCGGATGATTCCACCTTTTCCTTCATATTTAAGGTGATGTTTGAAACTTTCTAAAAATCTGCTCATCCCAAAGATTTCACATTCGACTATCCACTAATCGGCTCCTCAACAATACACCCAACAAGTTTAAAGGTGACTGATAAGTGGTTTAAGATCTTATCTTTTCAAACGTTCAAAAATAGATCTTTACATTGAGTTTATTAGTCAAACCATCTGTATTCCATTCTTTCCTAGGGCGATGCTATCATGCATCAAGCCGACGGCCTGAATCATGCCAATCAAATGATAACGATAACAAAAATAATAGCATTATCTCCCATTTGTCCTCTAACTGTGACACACAGCCGGTGTCCTGCTCCGCTCTGTAGCGCTCCCAGGACCACCTGAGGGAACCACTTCACAGGTTTGTTTTTGTTGTATCTGCTCCATCAGAGAGCAGCAGGCCTCATTAGTGTGTGGCCCCTGTAGGGTCCTGGGGCCCCCGCAACCCACCGAGCCAGCCTCCAGCCGCCCCCTTGGGCTCTGAGCCGCAAACACAACAAATCACTGGAACAAAAACGCGTACCAGCATCCCTAATGCCCGAATCTTTACACTTCAAAAACACAATTATGCTAATGCCAGGAATCATTTGCCATTCCTACTCTGATTTAATGCAGCCTTTTAGTGGGGGAAAGCTAATTAGAGGCTTTAATTAACATGTGCGACACAAACTGGGGAGAAGTGCGAAGGAGCCTGTCGATCACGGAGGAGCACAGCGAGAGCGCTGGAAGAGGGAGAGCGAGCGAGGGAAGTCTGAAAGCTATGCAAATGAGGCGAGGGAGCGCCACGGGGAGGCGTGAATCTCTGCCGCTACAGCAGTTTCTGTAAATATCACCGTGACCCGCAGACGGAGCGGAGTCATCTCATTAACACAGATTGGAAAGTGTCACCAGAGCTCAGCCCACGAGGGTCAGCGCTGATACGATTCAACCTGAGCTCCGTGAGGGTGACATCATTAAAAACTGTGGCAGAACGCGGGATTTAAGAGCTCGGTCAGTAAAGCAAATGGTGCAGTGCATTGCTGGACACTACTGTGCCTTTATTGCTGCAGATAATATGCTGCCTGATGCATATTGTGATTGCATTTCACACGGTTGATGGTGCAAGTGTGTGTAAATTAAAAGGACACAACTGGACACAGGAGTCATCCCATTAACACCGATTGTGTGGTGAACTCTGCACAACTCGGCATTATTGTTGCACTAGTTGAGCCCAGGATATCGTCATCATTTCAACAGGTAGATTCAGAGAGTGAAAAATAATCACCTCGGATTTTTGCAGCACAGCAGTTCTCCCCCTGAAAATAAACTAGGCCTAAAAAATGGAAGATAGCAGAAAATAGGACAAATCAAGTACATGTGCCGATTACCTACTTGGATTTTCTTCTGTTTTGACTTAAATTCACATTTTCTCTGCTTCAGCTGCACTTTAATATCCAATACCCAGACATTTTAGGGCTTTATTCATTTCTCCTTTTTATTAATTAAAGCCTCTCCAGTGCTAATGGTTCATTTTGGAGTTTCAACAAAATTCTACAGCTGGGGAGGATGTAATTTCCATAATAGACAGTTCTGCTTTTAAACTTTTACCCCCTGATTAGTCAAATATGTATTACTTGGTAATGACTTCAACAATTTTAACCATTCCCTGAATAGTATTTTGCATTTCTTATAAAAGTCATTTTCAGGCAACTGTAAAGTTTGATAAATTAACTTTCAATTGTTTTTGCACATTTGATCAAGATACATAGTCACAACATTGTTTGGTTGATTTGGTCTGAACAACAATGCTCATTTAGCTTCATTGGATTCCATTAAAACGTACATTTTATCTATTTTTTGAAGGAAATCGTTATTAAGGGCTGTGATCTATGAGACTCTGCAGTGGAAGGGTGGATGCTTCTACTTTGCTGAATCTCTCAGTGTTGCTATCTGTCTACATGGCTTCAGTCCAGTAGAGGCTCCTCTGGATTTCCCCTTGGGGATCAATGCAGCAGCGGGGGGGTGAAAGAAGCGAAACGTGCAGCTTCTCTGATAGAAACATGTGAACCACTTTAAAATGGAGAGAACTGTTCAGATAAGTCCTGACTTCGGATTACAGTCCTGAAGTATTGATCAAGTTTCTGACCTACTTGTACTTTTACCTCGAAACACACTCTTATTACCTATTCACGGATTAAATCAGCAAATGTATCATTCATATTCATTTATATACAGACGTGGGCTGAAACAGGGACGTAACGAATAGATAAGCAGAGAACTCCAGTTTTAAAACTGAATCACTAGTCTTGTCCCGACCCATCTAGCACTGCTCCAACTTCATAACGTCTGATCTTAAGTGGGGCCTAGCATGCATCACTTCACGGATCTTGAGGAGAGACAGTACGAACAATGAGGCTTACCTGTGTGTTCAGGACAGTCGGTTCTCCGACAGGTTCAGTCACAGCGGAACACGCTCCAGGGCACACCGTGTCACCTCGACCTGCAGATGAGATGTGCAAAACGGTTAGAAAAAGTCCTCGCTGCTACAGAATCCAGACGGATTACAGTTTTTAGTCTTTTAAGAAATAATGAACATTTGTGATTCATGCAATGAAACATTAGGGCGCAGGGTGAGTTGGGCTTCTGTTACATGCAGTATTCAGACGGTATTTTCTGTCCACATATACAACCAATGCACTCAGTGTCCTCACCAGCTTATTGCTATGGTGTGGATTTCTATCAGCTTCAAAGTGAACGATAAGGGTATCTGTTGTGTTATGCCCCAAGTGGCCAAAAGGGAAATCACAGCTATTTCAATACCTGAGGCGTATTTGTCCATCTTACATTTGTGAAGCTGCTGGTCAGATTTTCACTCAGAATTAGTCACGTAAAAACCTTGAAACAATACATTTCAAAGTCTATTACAAATAATTTTAATAAAACTTTTAATATAATCATATAATAAAACTGTTTTAGAGTTTATTTCTAATTGGGCCCTAGAGCTAAAAGTGGAAACCTTGATTTTCAAGGATCAGGATTATTTCATGATTGCTGTCTGTTTCTACTTCAACAACATGTATTAATGACCAGTTTTTCATCAACGTGTATCCTCTTGATTCATCTATTAATCAAATAAATAGCAGCGGTTGTTCGACACAGCTAACGTCTGCATTCGCAATGATACAAACAAGGTGCTCTTATATATAAATATTCAGATTTAACAGTGTGGAAGGGTAACATTCATATTCACTTCGGAGCATCTCGCTCAAGGTCACCGACTATTAAGTAGTCGGCCCATAAAATATGTTTCTCAATAATATGATACAGCAGAAGCCTCTTTGCCTGAGGACATTAGGAGGAGATGGGGTGAGCTCATACCGAGTCTAGGAAAAAACTAAAAATCCCATCTGTCTTTAAAAGGACAACTCTTTAGCACTAGTGGAATGTGACAAAGTCAATTATACCAATTATTTCTTATCATGAAAATAGTTCTTGTCTCCAACTGCATTTGTTTGTTTGTAACTAGGATTATGCAAAACAAATGGGCTTCAACTAAACTTGAAACTATTAGTTATGGTTCATGAAAGAGCAAATCAAATTTTGTTGCAGATCCGTATCAGGATCCAGGATTTTTTTTTTTACTTTCTTTAACTTTTTTGTTGAATAATTGATGGATCCTAATTTAAAATAATGATATTGATGGCTGATATTTATAGAGTCATTAAATTAGGCACTTATTCAAGTAAGAATCTGGATCTAGAGAATATAAATGAGGTTCCATGAGGGGTCTTGGCGGAGGTGTGAACTCTACTTGGTGCCATTCCAGGTTTCACCTGTGGCCCTAATAGTTGGACCTTGAGAGAAACTTTGAAACTTTATGTACATTTTGCTCATAACATTATTATATTTTGAATTCTTGACATATTTCTTAATTTAGTTTAACATACAGTGATACTTATGATCTGAATACCTTGTTATTATAGCCTCCTAAGTTTAAGGAGCATAACCCAAGTTCATATTCAGGTCATGAACCTGCAGAGCAATAACAACTAAAATGTTTGTATCTCTAAAGTAGATGCAGATATATGAAAAAATGCGGCCACCACGTAAGAGCGCACATATATATTTCTATTAGTCCTGAAAGACAATAAAGAGAAATCTCATTATGTCGGTAAACAGTATTTCATAGGGTTCATGAAAAAAAAAAATCAATATAATGTAGAGAGAGAGAGATGGAGCTGAAAAAAAAGCTAAATGGTAGTGTTGCTGAGGTTGGCATCAGAGGGGCCTTTATAGTGAACTTGATTAAAAGAAAATTGCTTTCAAGTGCTCTCAGCAGGCTGGGAGGTTGAGTGGGAGTGCTCTCGTGTGCAAGCCTGGTGGAGTTTCACAAACTAGGCTTTCAGGGCGAGGAAACGAGATGAAGAAATGCTTTGAAACGGCCTGAGGACAAACAATGTGGAGGCACTAGTGACACGGTGGTGCAATATGACTGCCATTATCATTTTCAATGCATTTTCATTTACATGGCATTTCCCAGACTGGTGAGATGAAATTCATTCTGGTCTCAGAGCTGATCTTTTTCCCAGCACCCTCTGTAGGATGACAAGGCCTCAGGTTATTATTGAGAATTTTTGAATGTGTTATCTTTTATAATTTTTATGTTTTTTTACGATTAGACTTCAGTTTTTTTCATGTTGCTTCTCACTTTAGCTGAATAAAAATGTCTCCAATGGTCCATGGAATAAAACATCTAAATGAAATCCCATAATTGTGGATTTTAGCTTGCTAAGTATTCACCTGACAGGAGTGTCAGGCAGATGGGGTCTTCAATTTTGGAACTGTCAACTTTTTGTAATTTATTCCCCCTTGAATTCAAAGTGACATCAGGAGATCAAATCCTGTGGCTGATTTCCATGAAGCGTTCACCTAATTGGCTTTTAAGGCGGAAGAACTGAGAGCTGGTGAATAATTTAACTACTTGGTTTTAAAGTCATCTGAGTTGAGTTCAACTTTCCTTGATTTTTTTTCTTTTTTTAGAACCACTATGCAGAAATTAAATTTTCATCCGATTTGAATTTTACATTCCGTTTCTCGCCCCTGTTCTCATTAACACCTATTGTCAGTCAGGTCATGTAGGAAGCGAGCTGCAACACCAAAGAGATTCTAGCGTACAGCTGTAGCTCTCGGTGTTGTAGAACAAAACAGACTCAGAAAAATGAACTCTGTGAATTATATTCACCCCATCTTCACCCTTAAAGCAAATTCATCTATGTTTGTTTGCTTTATGGGTCGAACGGATCAAAGAACCTTCGAATAATGAGGATTATTCACTTTCATTTCCCTGCACTGGGATTACTCTGATACACACTGGTTTAGCACACAAAACATGTTCACTGCATCTGAACATCGTCTGAAATGCATTAGCATATGCACTGTAGCACAGTAAACAATGATCCCGCAGAGATTTAACAACAAATAGGCTTTTTAGTGAATAATTTAAAGTGTTTAATGAGTTTATTTCCCCAAACATACTGTAAGCGTGTTTGCTCTTTAGTCATTTTGGTTGTTATTGTGTTAATTTTGTTGATATTATTAACAACTGCAGAGGCCAGATAAATTAAGTTTTAATAAACTGCACATTGGTTGAAATGTTTTCTTTGCAAATATGAGTTTCAGTTTTATAAAGAAAGATCTTAATATCCTGATAGAAAGAGCTAACGTATTAAATTTCATTAAAAGTTGATATTTGTAAAAATTAGACTGGTAATTGCTGAGATTTTAATGAGAAGATTGACACCATACATTCACATCAGTATGTTAAATATTAAGCTGGATCAAGCGACATTTAGCCTAGCTTAGCATAGAGACTGGAAACAAAGGGAAACAGGTAGCATGGTTTGTCCAAAAGTAACACAGTCCACCTACTACCCCCTACAAACCTATTATTATTATTATAACAAACTTACTAAATCAAACTGTCCTGTTATCTTGAGTAAAGTTTGTGATTCCTTTTTCGGGTTGAAAATTGTTGTAAAGTCAACAAATATGGAACAGAAATACGATATATGACATAGGTCTAGTTGCTTTCAGACATTTTAGTGAAGAATTGTTACATATTCTCTCTTTACGTTGGTGAATCTTTTAATTTGAAATCCAAGAGATTTTTATTCCGCCTCTGAGCTTCAGCTGACAGCCGCCCCGAGTGACTTGGCATGCGACAGGACCTGTAGCCCACAGACAGACACGGAGACGAGACGGGACACTTCAGTGACCACGCTCAGATGGGTGAAATTCGCCGGTCCAACAAACTCATCCCACACGATCGATGGCTGCTGTGACAACGGCCCCTCTCGTCACAGGCTGGAGAACAAGCTGTTGTTGAAGGTCTGAGAATGGTAGATAGGCCCCGGAGGGGAGGCTTGATTTACGAGCCAGAGTCAAGATGGAGGCACGGCCGCCCACGTACTGTAGACGGCCTTCCTGCAGCATCAGTCTCCCTCTCCCTGCCTGCCTGCCACTTTACTGGTCCTCCCTCCAGTGCCCATTTGCCTGCCTGTTGACAGCAGCAATGGGCTGGAATGACATATCACTCGGGAAAAACCAAAACAGTTCATTGGGGGTTCTTTACTTTAAGTTTGATGCTGAAATCCTACATGACACCTTAACCTGGTTTTATTTCTTACTTTGCAAACTAGATGTTCAGATAGATCATGTAAGAGCAGCTCTAAATTGAACATTCCACAGCTGTCACTGGGAGGAACACACTGGTGAAACTGAGGAGGTTAACTGTGTAACCTCCCCAAGCAAAAACACACAAGGATTTACTTTTTGGAGGACATATGCAATCAGTGGTATCGGTCCTGTCAGACGTTAGGCAGAGAAGAAAACAAATATATCAGATGGTTCCGAATCTGCAGAATCAGTGGGGGTGATTTAGACTTGGGGATTTTGTTCTCATATTTCAACTGATTTCAGATAAAAGCAGAAATATTGCACATTTCACAGAGAAAAGATGGTTTTGTTTTTTCTGTATCAGTCTTAGATTTACAGACTTGTGCGTTCCCACAGACACAATCTCCACAGACTCCCTAGTTCCTTTTTAGATTAACTGGTTATTTTTTGTAAGTGATCAAATGTCACAAAATCATGAAGAAATGTCCAAAGCCTGAAGCTATTCAAAAGAAAATATGATTTGAAAAAATCATAAATGCAGTAAATCTTTTCCAATCGACCTCTTACCTTCAAAAATTGGGTTTTACATGAAAAGAAAAATAAGTCATACAGATCAAGTGAGATTTAAGTATCAATCTTGTAAAAAAAAATGTTATCAAATCTACTGGGTTTGTCTTGAACTTTTACTTTTTGTACTTGGTTGATGTTGGTGGGGGAGTTGTTACAGGACTATGGACTTGTAGTATTGTCTTGACTGTAAAGTACATTTTTGTAAGAAATGCAGCAGCAGAATCATAAAGGTGAAATATAGACAGAGCCCAAATGGCGTTTGAAACACCATCCGATCTGTCGTGAGCATGTTCAGCACTTGACCACATATTCTGACGATGTTCTTCACAACCCGGCGTACAGTTGCACTCCCATCCCCCCCCCCCCCCTTTAATTCATCGGGCTGCTGTTGAGCGAGTGAAGACACCCTGCCTCCATCTCTCTCCTGAGTCGTATCAATATTCATGGGTCTGCCGGGTGCGTTTGTGCGATGGCTGTCTCATTAGCCTTTGATCCCCTCGCGCGAGCCTTGTCGGCGCGTTGCTGCGCCAACAACAGAGCGGCGTTTGAAGTGCAGAGAGAACAGCTGCTCGCATTGATCTCCATATACTTCCTTTGCCATCCACATGCCATGTCCACAGACGCACAGATGCTGCCCACAGGCACATGAATTCATGCATCTACTGTAGGGCTGCACATTGGTACGGTCTGACCTCATCACTGCAACTACTGCAGACACACCCTGCTCATAACTGTTTTAGGGTATGAAATGATGTATACACATATATATCAGAAACCAGACAACGATTAATCGATTTATCTAAATTAATCTGCAGTGATATTGAAAAGCGATTAATCTTCCTTGAGACTTCTAATCTAAAAAGCTAGATCTTATATCGTTGAGTTTTGAACGGTTGGTCACACAGAACAAGAACCTTGAACACACATTAGACTCTGGAAACCTGAACTGACTTAATATTGTTCTGACATTAGATTAATCGATTTATCACGACAATTGGCAGATGAACAAATAATTGTTAGTTGCAGCCCTACAACAAATTCTATTAATCCTCAATAATAACTTGCAAGAGATTAAAGCAAATCTACAAATGATATGTCATCGTATTCTAGGCATGTAGCAGAATACATATTTTACCCCAAGGATTTATCAACAGGTTTTATGCAAAACAGACCATCCCTGAATTTTTTCATGCAGGGAATAACAGAAACACAGTTCGAGCCGAGATTACACAGCGAGTATTAATGAGTGGGCTGAAAATTCATATTGAGGTGTTTTCTTTTGAGATAGAACCGGTAAACCACCAAATTATTATGCAAGTTGGAGCAAAGTGGTTTTTAAAAAGGACCTTATTTGTTACCACGAATCAGTGGAGATTATGGAAATTACAGAATTACTTGAATAGGGAATATTTTACTCCCACAAATAGTCATCAAGTGCATTTTTTTTTTTTTTTAAATGCATTTTACGGTATAATCCACCTTTTCTTTGTGAATTACGTTAATACAAATTTTCTTCAAAACCAGACCAGGCAGCCAAAATGACATGACATCATGTGCTCTGCAGCCACAGCACAGCTGCTGCTTTGTGAAGACGCCTCTGAAAACCACACACGCTTTTTTGCACTTCTTGAATCTTACATGAAATGCTGGATACATAAAACACAGTTCAGATTACATATCAGAGCCCCAAGCCAGAGTGCTGTTTAAAAGACACTGAATCTCCAAATTACTGCAATCTGCTGCTGGCTCTTTGTTATTACAAGACGATTCACTTCATCTGATGTAATGTGAAGATATTTTCTGCTGTGCAGCCGCTGAGGAGAGGGTCGTCCAGCTAGTATGACATCATGACACCTGCACAAAGACAGCCCCTGCGCTAGTCCACTCAATAATTCTCCACTGTGGTCTGAGACGCTATCTGCTGCGCGGAGACCTCAGTTCAAAATGAAGACGAGGAGCTCGGCCGGGCTATTGTTCCCCTGAGGACAGGTTAGCCGATCAATACTGGGAATGTGCCTGATAACATTAGGCCGCCCTTAATGGCACTAATGAAGAGAGTGGTTGACACATACTTAGGAGACTTGGGTTGGAAAAACAGTCTGTTAGCGGCCGAGCTGGTTTGAGACATTTGTCTCAGTTTAACATGTATTTTTAGAACTGCAGCTGCACTGGAAACTGTATTTAATCATTATTTCTCAGCATGTAATAGAAGATAAAAGACTATTTATTAAATTACATGAAGATTAAAAGAGTATAACCCGGCCGGATAGAACAGTAACAGGTGCGTCCATGCAGAAAGAACATTTGAAATCAATAATTTACTTTAAAATCAACCCCTGACAAAAGATGGGAGTTACAGCAAGCTTTGGTTGTGCACGTGCAAGTGAGAAAGAGAATAGAAGCTCATGGTTGTGTTCTGTTTTGTTCTGCAAACCAACTACACACTGAGGAAAAGAACAGAGACAGATTCTGAGCCTCGTTTGTGATTCAATCAACTCTTTTCTCTGTCCTATGTAATGTCTGGTGAACGAGTCTGATCACAGGAAACGTTATCAGTCTTCAAATGTCACACAATCTACATCTCAGCAGAATCGCTGCTGACATTTTGATAAATCAGACCATATTTTACAACATCTACACACAGACACGCACACACTCATCCACAGACAGTGTAAAGCCTTGGACTTGGCAGGATCTTTTCGCATGCAGACTCACTACCAGTGTCTGACTGCTGCTGGTTCAGGGTCCTGATTACGGATGAAAAGAGGAGAGGCTCAGACGGGAGGCAGTGAGAAGTAACGTACCTCAGAGTGGACGTCTTGGTTGTTTAACTTCAGGAGCTGCTGGGATGCACCGCTGAGTCCGGACCGTCGGCTCCTTCTTCTCCTCTTCTCCCCGCGTCGCTCCCGGGATGGAGACTCAGGAGGAGAGCTGCTGCTGCTCCTCCGCTGCCTCCTCCCCGCCTCTGGCTCGCAATGCTACCCCTCTCACTATCATACCTCCCTCCCGTGCTGACCCCCCCCCCCTCACTCCTCCTCTCCTCTTTTCACTCCTCCCCTTTTTCTAACCTGCTCCCTCTCGTCGCTCCCTTCTCAAACTCCAGGGTGACAAAGGAAACCAGGGCTGTGATCACTATCGTTTCTGCTGCTTTGATTAAGTAGAAGCAAAATGTCACACAATTTTGGTAAAGTCCAAAATGCTAGTGTGATGTTAGACAATGAGAAAGGCACAAGAAATATGTGTTGATATTTTTGCTGGGAAAATGTGTTAAACATCGGTGTGAAATTATTGTATTTCAATTAGCTGATTCATTTTCTGCTCTGTGACTAAGTGAGTATTTGACGGATCCTCTCAGCTCGACTCCGGACTCAGACGATGACCCACAAAAAGCTAAAATCGCTCCGTGATACAAACAGCCGACAGAGAGGGAAGTCGTTGAACAGAGGCGGGGGAGATAGTGAAGGAATTTTAAGGTGTTCGTCAATTGCATGGGGCTGGAAACTGAAATCTAAAGGTTGGTGATCATATCTCATCACATCTGGTAAAAGTATAAAATAGACAGGCACCCATTGGTTCTTTAGGTTGAATTGTGATTTGTGAGTTAAGTTAATTGGTTACCTGCCCTCTATTGAACTAGATTTGAGTCAGATGACCACTCGTGGATTCCTCTGCACCGGCCCCAGCTCCGAGTCTTTCTCTCTCGCCCTTCGTCTCTTTTCCCCCTCTCTCTCTCTCTCTCCCTCTCCTATAGAGAGCCCTCCACTGCCTCTGCCCCTGTTTCCATAGTGACACTTTCCCCGACTCTGGCTCGACATAATCAAGTGAACGGGATAGGGGTGGGGGTTGGCGGGAGAGGGAACTGCGAGTGTGTGTGGTGGTGGGGGGGAGGCGAGTTGTCGATGGAATGGCCAAGATGAAAACGATAAAAAAAAGGGCTAACAGCGAGAGATAAAGGAGCAAATAATGAATAAAGAAAACGTCAATAAAGATGGTTTGTCAGCGGCAAACAGTGCTCGGCTCGAGTCCATCTCGGCCCGGTGCTGGGTCCAGATCAGGTGCTGTGGTGAGCCCTGGCATATGGTTGAACTAATTATCTTTCTCATCAAATAATTGGATGGCCACTTGTGCTTTGTGACAATGCTCTCACCAGATGTCAATCATGACATTCAACCCAGTTGTTATTGCATCAAATAACCCAACGTATCAGAAACGTTAAACACTTCTCCATCCTTCTTTGTGAATCATTTATTTGTGTATTTTGACTTTTAGTCAAGCCCATGTCCCATCCGCTAACATGAAGGAGGCAGGGTTTATGACCTATACTGCAGCTAGCCACCACAGGGATATCAAAACACTTTGGCTTAAGTTTAGTGGGGCCATTATGTCATCTTTCTTTCTATTCAGTCTATGGTACGGCCACACTAGAGCCACTAACATGGATGTAAGCTATTGGGATATAAAATTGATAGCCTTTACAGTGGGAGCCCTCCCATGAATTATATAACTCCATTACAACACAGTGGACACATGAATTATATAACATACTGGACACAGAGAAATGCCTCCAAGCTGGTGTTAATTCATCGAGGTGAGCAGGTCTTCAACGGTGATGTCTCTGAATCAGTGATTCTCAACAAAGCTGAACAAGCACATGTTCATTTTGTGGGATAACTATTGTGCTTTTCTCTAAAAATAGCAGCGAGTGTCCTCGGGAGGGATAAGAATGATTCTGTCGGTGCAGATCATCATTGCGTCGCATTAATCAGCATTGCATCGGATTACATCGACTGCTGTCCTCCCTGTGTGATCAACGAGCGGCAGCTGTATGACTTGTGAACTTTCTAATTCTCTATCGATTCCCGGAGCTGTTGTGCGACTGCCTGCCTCCCCCGGCGGGAAGGTCAGACGGCAGGGGCAGCCGCTCGTGGAAGCAGCGAAGATTCAGAGTCACTATTAAAAAGGACACTTCTGCAGGGAGGACACCGGGAGCATGAGGATCGGATGTTGGACGTTTACCGTCCCGTGAGGCTTACAGGATGTCTCTTCCAACCGCATGGCTACTCTGCTGCTGTTGTCGTCCTCAAGGAAACACAAGATTAATTCACACCCCGGCCAACGAGAGCAAAATAAAATCAACAGCTCTTTATTGGTGCACTGGGAAGCAGCAATAAAGAGCTGGATATTGTGCCACCACTTTAGAGAATGTCTCATCTCTTTAACAGTCTCAAAGCATAAAAAAAGCAATGGGAGATTTGGGATGTTTTTGTTTCCTGTGGCACAAAAAATATATATATACAGCTTAAATATGTATGCATATTTTGGAAACTATCTTTTATTGAATCTTTCTAATGGTGCAGACGTCCAATCAAACCACTTTCAAGAATCTGCAAGACATTTGTCTTCATTTAACTAAACAAATATGAATATAAAATATTATCTTAATTGTTTATCCTTTGGTGTTAAACTCATGAAATAAAAAACATTTTGTATACAACGTTGACATCAAACTGTTTTTTTTAAGATTTATAAATACTGAAAAACTATATTAAAACAATTAAGAAGTCATGTGCAGTTCCCTCTTGATTGGAACATATCATATATACCATATCATCAGCATATACCTTTGCTTTGGTGCAATGAGTAAATGTGTCTCATCACAGTGAAAAGATGCTTTTGGTGGTTCTTACATACATACATACATATCTATCCTAGTGTTGGCAATATCATGCTAGGTTTAATCTTACATTATTATGATATCATTAACTTTATCTTTACCATTGTCATTAAAACGAATTTAAGGATATACATTCAATTTGAGTTTAAATTCCTTTTAATAATAATACATTTCTACTATTTGGGAGAAAACGTATCTATGAAGTTTCATAACTGTAATATTGTTGGACATTATGCTCTTCAGTAAGTTCTCTAAATTGTAAACTTACAGGAAACAATGATCTTTTTTCTACCTCGTAACTGGGCACCTGAAATGCCTATGCATTGTTTTCGGATTCCACATTCTTAAACTTGGTATGAGCGATGACTCAATCAGTTGAGTCGCCTGCAACTAAGAGATGACGCCTGAAAATGTGCTGCAGTTGAGGAAACCTTTACAGGGCTAAACAAGGTGTGTGTCTGTGTGTACAAATACTGCAACAGGAGACAGCTTCTCTCCCGAGGCTCATGTTTATGAACAGCTATTGAGTGTTGTATTTGGCCTGCCTACCTGTTGTCAATTCTACATATTTGGAAAAAGAAAATTGCACATCCCATCTCCGTGTGAAAGCCAGATTGGATGTTGGGCTTCCCCCGTACCTGCCATGTTGGCCGCATCCCTATCATCCAATTTGGTGATGGCTCTGCCTATAAAAGGAGCGCTACCTGGCCAAGCACAAACTTGTCGGAGAGATTTATGTCTCTCTAACTCTAAATTCCAATCTCAGCCCGTTAGTTATCCCTGGACTTTGGTTCAGTTGGCAGAATGATTGACAGCCGGCTGATTGGGGTGCCACGGATTTCTGTGCCCTCAAGTCAGATTCTGGAGGGATTCAACCAATTACTGCTCAAGGGCATCAAGACAAGGTGCAGAGGGTTGATGCCGGTGCAGGTTGTACTCTAACCCCTCATGGCGCTTGAGCACGCCAGAGGGTACACTAGGATGCGGCGGGGAAAGGAAACACAGAGATTACGAAAAGACAAATCGGGCCTGGCAGGTTATGTCTCTTGTAATTGGCAGAAAGAGAGGGTTTCAAGGTTTCACTCCTAAGCAGGTGAAACAGAGGAAGAAGCCGGAGGTGAATGAAAAGCTTGGATCATTGTCAATTACTGAGTGTCTCTAAACCACACTGCCAACACGGGTTTGTCTTCCAGGAATTGCTTTATAGCTGTATTTGAGCTTTCCTCTATCAATGATAATACCTTCAAACCTATTATTCAACAAACTACAATACAGACTCAGCTGTACTGATCTTACTTTAATCCCTTCATCAGTAATTACTATACAGCAATTCAATTATCAATGGTATTCAAATACATAAACACTAGCTCTTCAGTCTGGCTTAAGTGTGGTTAATATCCATACTTTAAATGTACCATATGTAACTTCGGCCGCTAAGAGTCTCTCAATCCATA
Organism: Platichthys flesus; assembly: GCF_949316205.1. Taxonomy (NCBI): domain Eukaryota; kingdom Metazoa; phylum Chordata; class Actinopteri; order Pleuronectiformes; family Pleuronectidae; genus Platichthys; species Platichthys flesus. The sequence goes on along the minus strand of NC_084967.1, from coordinate 10,320,067 downwards.
TAACAACAGACCATGAAATCATCAAGTTATACCGTGGGATCATGGGGGGGGGGATGTCTTCACCACAACTGACGATGAAAATATGTGACTCGGTGCAAATCAAGTTCGGGGATGAGGTAATGATTTAAAGTTTAAATCCTGTTACGCAGCAAATGCCTATGAATAATCGAAAAAAAACATTTTGAGTGACTAATACAAAGAGGGGCTATGCACATTTAGTAACAGTTTAAAAAAGAACACACAACATAATGTTAGCGTGCAGTGTTGTGTTAAAAGCTAACGCAGCACATGCCCCCCCCTGAGTTATTACTGTAGCTGGTGACATCAATTTAGAGTATTTAGTGTGTGTGTGTGTGTGTGTGTGTACGTGTGTGTGTGTGTGTGTGTAATGCACACAGAGGGAGAGCTGACACCTACTTGTAAATGATGTCTTTCATCTCTTGACTTCAGACGTGGCTGTCACCCACTTCCATTATACAGCTGGATGAAATGGGACACACAAGACAGACTGTGAGACAGGTGTGTGAGAACAAAGGAAGCTGGGAAATGTACGTGCGCACACACACACGCACACACACACTACAGACACACACACACACTTGCTCACTGGACGTGTCATAATCGCAGAAAGGACCCGGGAAGGATTTATTCTTTTTCTACACAAACCTTCATCGAGTGATTTCAGGACAGATAATATCGAGAATGTCTCGGTGTGGAAAATGAATGAGCAGCACTCCCTCCACAAACACCACTGTGGTGCTCTTGAGGAAGCCACTTAAACCCCAGATCGCTCCAGTGGAGCTTTTCAGTGGCCAACAGTATCAGACTTCAGCTGCACTGAACGAATGTCTGCATGCATTTTGAAGCATAGGGCTGAAAAGGCAGCCAGCGAAACCCCCTCCCTGGATATATTTCAAAGAAATCGGAATCTTGGCAGCACCCAGGGGGGATGACAATTCATTGAAGCCGAAGCTGAAATGTGTAAAATAAGAGTCCCTCGGGGAAATTAAAGTGTGATAAAACAAGACGTTCACATATTACAGTTATACAGCCCGACGTGGATATCCCAGTGTAATTCCTTTTACCCTCTCGTATCAGAATCGCTTCTTATGTTTTTCAGTGACAGCTCAGACAGCAGTCAGCAGTGACTGGAAATTGAAATTGTTTTTCACTGTCACCAAAATCCCATTTCCAAGTAGATTTTGTGTCACTGGAATAATCCTCGGCTGATTTTCATAAGAAATTCCTACCTCTCCTGAGTCTTGGACTTTTAGGTGCTGTATTAATTCAGGGTTCAATCATATTAATAAAAGACAGATCATTAGTCTTACATCAAGCAAATATTAGTATTGTAATTAGGGAGCGACCATGACAGCAATATCCTTTCTTTTGTCAGATTATCCTCCCACTACCTGTTGGTAGTAAAGCTTTCCAGCCAAGCCTTGTATTTGCCTTTGTCAGGTCCTATAGGCTTTGGGCTAGCAAGGAAAGACTTAAGAATCAATTACCTGGTCGCAGAGTTTGATTTAAATCACTGCGATTCTAAACCCAATTTGAATACTTTTTGGCAGCTATGCAAATACAAAATAAAGTGTGCTAAGAATAGTTTTATATGTGCTCTAGTGCACATATAAAACTATTTATGCAAACTGCATTTTTAGCAGATGTTTCACACACTCCCAGAGAGCTTTAACACCTAACATGTTTGGATCGGAACTTTGGGCTTTGCATTTTAGGCAAAACCACAATGGCAGGGGTAAAAGGTGCCTGGAACAATGGTCCAGACCAGGGGACGATAAGTTAGTCCGACCAAAAGAGGTAGAGAGGTGTATCAGTCTACATCCAACTGAATCATACTTCTGTTCATTTGCGATGATAAAATACTTTTTGGGGATAGCAACTACTTTTGGACCAATTGCAGGATGATGAGACAGAATTAAACAACAGAGGAAGGAAAAGAAGAGGAGGCAGAAGAGAAGTAAAAATGAGCTGTTGTACCCCATGTGGGGGAGGAGGAGATAATATATTTAATTGTGATTTGGTCTAAAAGACAAAAAATCAACTTGGAAATAGGCATACAAATACAGAGACATCCATTCAGCTGGAGACACACTAATGGCAAAAGCATCCCCATCTACAAACCAATCAATGTTATTAATCAAGTCTAGGTAGACGCAAGGATGTACGTGTGTCCTTAAAAGCCTTTGGTGCGAGAGGTGATGTGAAGCTTCATCAGGACTCAAGAAGCCCTTTCTAATTACACAACATTTTACCATTCAGGTGAGAAAACACTGCCCTCAATCACACACTGAATCAATATGTTCTCGACCATCGGACACAGTGAGTAAACACAGAACTGGAGCAAAACAAAAGCTAAATAAACCAGTCACATTACGGGGATATTGATGGATTTGGAACTGGAATGAATAGAATCCGGCTCTTCTCAATGTAGTAGAGCCCAGAACTGCTGTTTATATTTTTTGACAAACCAAAACAATGTCCACAAGAAGCATAGAAATGTTTTCTGGGTGTTACACTTTGTCTTATTAAGGATCCCATTAGTTAATACCAGCGGTAATCACTCCTCGTCCGTGGTGCAGGCTGAGCGGAGAACACAATTAGACAAACCTATAGTGGAGTAACAGTTCACAGCACCTCGGGGCAAGAGTGTTAAATAAGTTGAACAGACATTTTGCTTGAGGAGGGAGCCGGAGGAGAAGGGTGGGTGTGTGTGGGGGGGGTGTTACTATTCACCGGCGAAACTGATCTTAATGAGAGCTGCATGTAGAGGAGGATAAGCAGCACTCTTCACCTTACATACCAGGACCGGGGCAGCTGAGACGGCTTCATTAAGCCCGGCAGACTATGGGCTGTCACTCCTGAAAACGGGCGAGGCGGCAAAGGAATGGGAAACAACAACACGGTAATAACGTTGACATTTACAATAGGCGTCAGATATCATATCCAATTTCTCCCTGCACACCCTTAATTCCTTTTTAATTGCTTTTCCGGGTTGGTTACGGGATAAGACTGTCTCTCTTCATTTAGTGGAGAGATGGGGAGAGTGTGCGTGTGCGTGTGCGTGTGTGTGTGTGTGTGCTGGATGCTGGTGGTGACAGTGGAGGGGGGCGGTCAGATGCTAAAGGTGCGGGGGTGTTGGTTGCAGGCCAGTTCTGAAACCAAATTAGTGGCCGTTTGAAACAAATCAAAGTGTTGAATCGAAGTTTAGTTTTATTTTGTTTTAAACAATGAAGAGGAGCTTTGATTAAACACTGTAGAGATCTGACTTCATTCGATGAGAGCAGCTGAAGGATTAAATAAATGATGAACCATGATTACAGTATACACTGCAGCACGCCCTGCGAATGACTGTTTTCAGTTTCAAACACTGCGGTGGATTATGATTACGATGATACAAATGAGAAACAAATGGGAATGGAGAAGCCTAATTTGTTTTTTGTGTTCAAAGTGTTTTTCCAGAAATGAGCATGAATAGGACCGTTTTTAAATCAGCATTATTCAGTTTTATATTGTCAAATAATGAGACCAGAACCGTTGGCATCTGGTAAATGAGTCTGTGAATTTCGGAAAGGTGCTTGTTGTTGGACTTTAAACCATAGGATGCTAAACCAAGTTAATTAACGTATGGGTCGATATTTACAATATGAGACAGTGAATTAGCAAAACTCCAACGTAGTATTTCAATAATTAGCATAAATCTATACAGTTCTACCAAAAAGGGACAGAAATTACCAGTGAACCTGAGAGTGTGGAAACAGCCAGTAGCTTATTCCTCGTGCACCAAACTCATCAGGAAACTAGATTAGAAATACTGGCTTGTTCGATATGTTATTAAAGATTGCCCCGTAAACCACACCAGCCAAGTATATCAGGTCCATCGAACTGCTGCCTGACTGACGGCACAGCCCAGGGCACCACATAACTTGGCAACCCCCGGACTTACTTTTATCCAGCAGAGTGTGTGGTGGTTAATCAAAGCCCCGTAATTTCCATAATTCATGGATGCCCATCTGTTTGCCACCTACTCCCATGCCCAGTGCAGAGTAAACAAATTCAGGAGCGGGGCCAAGGGGCTATTTAATGACAGCATCAGCCACGGCTTGTGCAGCTATCCACACACACACACACACACACACACACACACACACACAAACCATATTCGAATCAATCCTTCAATGTAACTATAAATTATTCCAAACACAGTGGTTTAATCCATCTGAGGTGTGACATTTGCATCTTAATTCTACAAACTCATCCCCATGCGCACGGTGCACTTTTAGGAGGCTTTCAGATAACTCATAAAATCTCCGATCTGCATCCAGACAGTTTCCCGGTAACGTCTTGTCACACTATGGGATTGTACAGATTTTCCTCCCGATAACAATCTGACTACTTTGATGTTATTGGAAGCCCTGGGACTAAACTGCGTGATTGAATCAGCCGAACCCCGGATAGAGAGAGAGAAGCCGATAGAGCTTAGAGGGAAGTTGATTAGCTGTACGAATCAGGGATAAACTCTTACCTTCCAGACATTATATCAGTAGAGCGGGCGATAAAGAACCAAATATGACTCTTCCCAGGACACATTTTGCACTGGGATGGTTAAAAAGGAGTCTTGTATATATCTTATATTTGTTTTCTACTAGTATTTACTGTAATTGACGTGAAATCATTTACGTGCTGCAATCTAAATGGGAACTTGGGCATTTTTCATCCTCAAGCCTCCCACTGCAGTAGCTAAAAGATTTAAACTGGGTGAAACTGTTGTCTTTTAATGGCTGGAGGTTTGGCTGGTGCCTGCGTGCTGGGAGCTGCTGTCACTTCCTTAGCAGTTCTATTCCCTAATGAGATGTGGTACAATACATCACCAAAAGTGACGCCTGCCAAAAAAGGGCTCACCATTAAAATCTAATGATGGCTCCTCATCAACATCGGGAGACAACTGGAGTTTAAAAAAAAAACTTAACAGCATTTAACGCTACAAATCCTCAAGTGTGGTGTGGTGTGAGAGGGTCACAGATGTAATCAGAGCCCCTCTGACCCAGCTCCAGAGCTCCATTTAAAGGATTAGACCTGGAATCCACTGGGGAGAGACTGAGGACAAATACCGTTTCTCACAAAGAACGCGTAATAACCAAAGTTCTCCAACTCTGTAAAGTCTCAGAAAAGTGTCTCTCCAGAACTTCAAAATATATCTGAAACCGGGCCTTATCGGGAGAAACTTTGATTCCCATCCAGCTTGGCAGGAGTCTGTCTTCGAACACAAAGACCGACTGGGCCGAGAGCTGGGAGGGATTCTGACAGTTACCAGTGGTGTGAAGTGCAGGTAAAGAAAACCGGCTGTGGCTCTCCACTTCCTGCCATGCTGCAACATATCAAAAATGGAGGTGTTTTTTATCCTTCGTAGATGCAGAGAAGGTCATCCCTGCTTTTATCTCCTTCTCATTTAGACAACTGCAAATGTCACCCTCACGTCTCGGGCTCGTTCAGGATGCAACAGATGTGACTGGGTGCTAATTCTTAAGCACTCCCAGAAAAAATAAATCTAGTTCTTCCTAATGGTGGCGACTCAGACTAAAGGTCAGTCTTCCAAAAGATCAAGTTCAATGGAATTTGACATGACAAGCGATCTGCTCGATGGTTTTCAAACACTGAGGCAATCTGATATCCAGGAACTATTATTTGCTTAAAAAATATGTTTCTGTGAAATTGTTTTAATTGTAAAGTGCATTAGGGCCAGTAAAAGTTAAAGGCTGCACCTGTAAGTCATGAGGATAAATGTTTAATGTTATATATCCCCATCCATGAATTATGTTAATTATAGTCTATCTTCCAAATAATAATACAAAAGGATATTACACATAAGCTAACAAACACATCAGAAACGATAGTAATGCCTTGAATCAAATAGTCTAAATATCATGACTGTCTGGTAACTGGAAGATTTTTACAAATACACAAATTTACTTAACTAGGGATGTAAAGTTATGACTTATAGACATTTAGAAATATAGACTGGGTGATACAGGTTCAAATGACCTGTTGACATGAGGGGAACCATCAGACACAGACACACAAACAAACCAATTAACATTAAGTCAACACAAACAACAGTTAGCTTCGCTTGCTAACAGCTTGTGAGTAGCTCCAGTGTGTTTGTATCATACCTGCTCTGTCCTGTGTTAGCCTCTTCACAGCTGTTAGCCCCTGCTAGCTACCAGCTAGCGTCCGATGCTGCAGCTCATTGGCTCGTATCCATTTTTGTTTTTAAGAGAAATTTCAAAGTTTCATGTCACTCAGTTTATCTCCGACATCACAGACACCAAACAAACAAACGAGACTTCCACGTGATGTCCACTCAGGTGCTGTGGAGGGTGCGTTTGATTTGTTGTCCCAGGATTGTTTTCATCACCAGGTCAACAACTTTATTGATGTTATTTACACCGGACGAGCACGAATGATAAGTGGTTCCACAAGGATTCAAACATTTGTTTTATAATCATTTATTTACATTTTGGATTTTCATGCCTCCTTCATCATCATCATCATCATCTCTTCATTCATTCATGGGTCCGACGTTCTGAAAATTAGACACTTGTTAACTGTTTTCAATGAATAAAGAAATGTTCCTTTAATTTCACAAACCCAAATTTTTTAGATTTAAAAACAAAAAAAGGTAAACTTTGAAATCAATTCTGTATACATGATGTCAAGTTGTTCTAATTTATTTCGACACCGTGCAGGCGTTGGGGGAGGGAGGGGAGGGTGCATGCGGCTGGGTGCTGGACGAGGACACTGAAAACCTGAAGGTCGGGGTAGTGGTATGGGCAAGAACTTCATTTGTAAAGGTTTTGTATCAACATATAGTTTTGAGACCTCAGTTATTCTATGTTATTACTTTTTGTGAGCTGACATCCTTCCTGTAGCAGGTTCTGTGGACCTGGTGGTTTCTGGATTCTTGGTCTGAAATCTACAGGAGCTGAAATCTCAGCTCGTGCTCTTTGTAAGAAATGGGAGCTGGGGTTTGTCAGGCGAACAGTTAAACATCCATAATGCTCAACAAAGGCATTACTTTATGGATTGCATGAGGAGTTGCCGTAGCAACAGAGGGGTCACCATAGTACATGATAATAATATAGATAATATACATATTTTAGTTTGAGGTGTGAGGTAGTTAGAGGGTTTAACAAGTCTATATTTAATCCTTTGTATCTAATATCCACGAGATATGAGAATAACCTTATTCATTTGTCATTTCTGTCAATATATTTGATTAATTTCATGTATTTTACATTATTCTTCAATTTGATCTCAGCTTCTTTCATACACAGTGGCTGAATGAAAACCAAAAGGATAAATGGTAAATACTAAAAGCTGAAAAGAAATACAGGAGCTGAAGTAGACAATAGAAAACGTGACACAATATTGTGTCTGTTTTGAAGGTAGAGTTAATGCATGTTAGTGATGTTGTTGGCCAAGCGCACTTCATGACGTTGTATGCATGTGAACACTTGAGTGTTTCAGCATTATGCTACAAACCCAGTGGCTTGAAGTTGCCCCAGTTTGTTCCTCCCATTCACTCTGGTGCATCTCTCATGTCAAGACAAAACCGGGACTAGAGCTGAGACATTAATCATGAGACGAGGCATCTCCTTCAGCTCCGAACCAGCGCTCGTGGTGTTGTGTCTCGCAGCTACAACTGGTTTTATCCCCTAATTACTCTGCGCTCGTCCTTCTCCCAGTAATTCTGTGTCTTGAAATATCCCTGAGCCGTGACGATTTTCTGAAATAGCTTTCAGAACCACTTGATGGCTGTCTCCATAATGGCTCCATCATCTCATTTGGATTTGCCCTTCCACCCAGAGGCAGCACCGACGACACGGCCAGAGACAATTATTGGCAAAGTGTCCGAGGGGGGGAAAGAAGATGCTGGTAAATGTATTGTCAGGTTTCAAAGCGACAGGGATGTCATGTACATCCATGATTGATGTTTTCCTTTTCTGCTCATATGCACTGTTCTTTAACTAATGTCTACAAGGCAAAAAGGGACACAACTAAAACCAAATGAATTATAACATTACTAGCCTGTTAATAGGAGTCCAACTAAAACCAATCACACAAAGCATGCACACAGAGCTGCCTATTGAGCAGCAGCATTCGAACCTAACCCCTTTAACAATCTGCATATTATAGACTTCAATCTACTTTGACAAAATAGACTAGACTGATGTGAGATCAGTTGCCGTTTGTCTTCCAGTAAGGCATGCCGTTATTCCAAAGAGATACGTGACGTGACTTCCTCCGGGTGGAACCTCAGCACTGCAGAGCAAACAACGGAGCGGCAACCTTCTCACCGGAGCCAAGGAATTCACTCGTGAATACACACACTGCGTACGGCACTGAAGTCACACATGCACACACATTAAGGTTAGTTTACTTGTTATATCTAGTTTGGGCATTTGTGTGCATGTCACTATTGGTGTATATATATTTTTTCTTATGATTGAATATATTTTTTTACACATTTACAATTTGTTATTTACAAGTTACTTAAGAATACACTTAATCTGCATAAACTGCCTACATATTTAAAAAAAGTACATTCATCTAACTATTAATGATTTATTTTTACACTAGCTTTGGTTCATGTGAGACATCTTTAGTTTGTGATAAAAGTCAGACGGAACAAACGAATACTGTCTGTTTGTGTGTGTGTGTGTGTGTGTGTGTGTCCCTGCTCGATGAACACAGTGAAACATGTCTTGGCCAACACCGTAAGTTGCACCTCAGGTAAATACACTGGGAGCTAAAGTGCTGAGGCTTCCTCACAAAACAAAATGAAAACGAACAAAGACAGGAGAAAAAAAAGAAAAAAAAAGCCATCATCTGGGAGCAGGACTAACTTTCACACAGTTAACTTTCAGCTGGCTAAATAGTATATGTTTTGTCACCACCCAGTGGTCAAACGGTGTATTAAGTCATTGTTGGCAACATTTTTCAGGCTGAGGAAAAATAGCCACAGTTTCACAAAAAATATCCAGTAGCTGCTGATTTTACTTTGTGGCCCAATTTTATGGGATGAGTTAATATTTGTCAACTGAAAATCTATCCATCCATCCGTCCTTTATCCATCCCGCTGATTCTTTGATGGTCATAGGGCGGCTGGAGCCAGTCCCAGCTCACATTGGGCAGGAGCTGGGGTGCACGCTAGTTGGGTATCGCAGAGCCAACATACAGAGACAACAACCACTCACACTCACTACAGCTCATCAGAGTCTCCATTAACCTGCATGTCTTTGGGGCTGTCAGAGGAAACCAAAGAAAACCCACACAGACACAAACTCCACACAGAAGGACCCTGGCTAAGCTGGGATTCAAACCGGATACCTGTGAGATGACTGTATTTCCCACTTTCCCACTGTGCCATCCCTCAACTTGAAATAGGGTGTAAATTGTTTGTCTAAATCAATTCAAAAAGTAAAATCATGTTATAAAAAGGATCAAGCCATCGTTGAGTTATACTGACATCGGTCTCTCTGACAAGGGATCACCTGATCACCTGAATACTAAATCAATATGGCGCATAGTGTTCAGTAGCTACCTTGACTTTCCTTTTAACATTAGACTGTTGACGTCTGGTTTGAACACACCAGAGTAAGGCAATCAGATATGGCTATGAGTTATAGCACAGGTGTGACGTCAGGGTTTGTGCATGCTCATGCATATACCTTCTTTTTTGTCTACGCTTGTGTGTTTACATGTGTCCACACTTTGCATCCTGAAACTCCCGTTCCAGTTCATGATTTAGGACATTCAAAAATAAAAGGTTTATCCGCCTCGAGCCTCCGTACCTGACAAGAAAATGTCTGCTGGCTTGTCGTTTTCTTTTAAGAGGAGTCTTCACTCGCTCAGATGAAATGTTTGCTTGCCAATGGGTTTGACATCAGTTGTGGTGTCCGTGTAAGATGGGAGGAGGGAGAGGCAGTTCAAAAAAGATGCAAAACAGAGCAGACTTGTCTTTCACGATATGACACTGGTCCTCCACAGGATGCTCGCTGCAGTGCGTTAATCAGGAGCAGTTCAGCTGATGATGGTGGTCACTCCCAGTTAGAAAGCAGTCCAGTAACACCAGGCTGAAGTGCGATGGTCCCCTGGGTCACACGTAGATCCCCTCGGGGTTCAGGCTGGTGGAGATGGTGTTCTGCAGCGTGCGGAGGTCGCTGGGTAAGAGACGAGACGAGCCGCGTCTGTTCAGGGAGCCGGACTCCACCTCTGAAACAGCAGAGGTTTAAAAGACAAACATTAAACAGATTTTCCTGCTTTAATAGACGACGAACAACGGTAATTAAAACAGTCAGACATGTAATTCTTGTGATTAAAGACTCTGCCTTTTAGTCATTTTGCAATTAGTTTCGGTAACTACTCCCTATTACTTCAGTTTTATTCATATCACGTCTGTAAAGAAGCTGCCAGGTGTTTTCTTCTTGACAAAATACATTCTCTGGGATTTTTCTTTGGAGAATTAAAATGATTTGTTTTCTTTTTGACTCACTGTGAAACTCACTGAGCTTCTCAGAGGTGCTGGTGATTGGTTCCATGTAACAGGGTTATAGACATAAGCTGCCGTGACTTGCCTAACCTGTAATTCACAGGATGACCACAAGGTGGCACTGTGCTCATACATGTAAAACCAATATATAGAGTACCTCACTCAGAATGATGATTTATCTTACTAATATATGTGTGTGTGTGTGTGTGTGTGTGTGTGTGTGTGTCTGTGTGTGTGAGTACGTGCCGGTGGTGTTGTCCTCTCCTGCAGGTTGAGCAGGCAGCACAGTGACCTTGGTACCAGTCTGCTGAATGAACTGCTGCAGGTTGACCTGTCGCAGCTCTTTGGTCAGCTGTTCCAGCTCCTGCTCTTTCTCCTGCGCCGGAAAGAAACAGAGAAGACACCAAGACAACAGACAACAAACAGTATTGGATTGTAAGTCATTTCGAAAGGTAGTTTTTTTGCTGTAGGTGAACCAGCCCCCTAGTAAAATATCCAGAAAATGTCAGAGTGACCCCATGTGAGAACATCTCAGGATGTAAAAGAGGCATCATACATGTTGAAGACGCAGGCGGAGATGTCAATCGAAAAAGATGACGAGTTTCAAGATAATCTATACGTCCTGCATGTTCTACCAGGGTGCCCCCCCCCCTCACCAGAGATGTTCCTCTGGCTGTGAATGCATTGGATCCAAACAATCTCCTTCTGCCGTTCTTTGCATGTGAACTCCCAAAAATTGTCCTGACCCAATTTTCAGGCCATTTTCCTGGTGCAGGAAAGACGCTGCTTTCGCTCTAATCTGCATCTTTCATGTGAGGAAATTAATAAGGTATCATTCTCTGCAAAAGCCAGAGCCCAGTCGAGACGGCAACGGAGAAACTGAGCTGCCGGATGGTTACGCAACCGCAGGCGAAGGGATTGTGTTCTTATTCAGGCCCCTCTCTAATCAGGCGAAGAATGCTGGAACCCATTCTCCCATTCCCCCCCCCGCTCCCTTTCCCCCCCTCTCATTACCTCACGCTTCCCACACCCTGCTGGACCTCGCCTGCACATACGGCACTTCAACTCGTACTAGGGCGCATGCAGCCAAGAAGATCCACCTCGCATCCCCGCGAGCCAGAGATTAAAATTCGCTTCACTGCCCACGGTTTAATGAGCTTAGATTTCCACAGTTCCACCTGGTCGCCGGGTACAATTTCCACACTTGCGGTGCCAAACTTTTGAGTTAGTACTTTAAAAAAAAAAAAAAAATCGGCAGCAAAACGGCTAAAAGGTGTAAAAATAAATGTATTGTTGAGAATAGGAGCTGACCTGTACTCTCTTTCCCGACTGGCCAAGTGAGCGTTCCAACGCCCGGCAGCTGCTCTCCAGCCGCGCCGTTTGCTGGCTCTGCGTCTCCAGCTCTGCCCTCACCTTCTCCAGCTGAGCTCGCACCTGAAACGCAGCAGCAGCTTTTTATAGAAGGGAAGTGGCCAAAGGCGACTCACACATCCTCCGTAGTAAAACATGCAGGAGGACTCCGATGCTTAAAGTTGTTTAAAGTTGAGTTCCCTTAGGGTGAAAGAAAAAAAAGATGCAGTGTCGCAAACTGTATTTAATATTGGAAGCTGTACATAGAGAGGAAATCTCCTGTTACATTTGTATTAAAAAGAGAATTGTTCCAGCCACTGTATGAACCACATATGTAGGGATTTGTATTTAATCAACCAGTTAAAACCATTTGAAATGCAACAGTTTCGCCACTATCTACCTCCACCAATGAGGCGACGTTTGTTTGTTTGTTTGTTTTGCAGGATTATGCAATAACTCCTGGAACTATTTCCCACGAAACGTAGTGGAAGGATGTGTTTATGGCTCCGGGAAGAACCCATTAAACTCTGGTGCAGATCTGGATAAGGGGGCAGATGCAGGAATTTTTTGTAATCCCTTTCTCAAACATTCTTTAACAATGTTTTTTCACAGATTTTTCAGGGAATATTTCATGGCTCTGAAAAGTCAGGGTGACTGATATTGGTAGGCAATTGGGTGCGGCTTTATAAATTTAATTAAACTGGAGTATTTAAGGGGATTTAAGGGCCTATTGGGCCTTATCAGAGGTATGCAGTCTGCTATGAGCTCCCTAGTCTGCTCTGTCTGCTTTGTCTGGAAGAAATCTCCCTGTGGCTAATTTAGCGGATTCTGTGCAGCTTAAGTTTAATACTAATTTCTGCAGGACAGACAGTGAGATGCTCCACAGCTGTTTATGTGATGAGTTTCCATGTTGTTACGAATGATCTGGAAGCTTCTACCTCCTCATCGTTGACCTTCTGGTTGAGCTCGGCCTCGTGCTGCAGCCGCTCCTGCTCCAGGCCTGAGTCCATGCTCTGTACAACATCACAGAAAACATAAACAGACAGCCAGGCGTGAAAATCATCTTCACAAACGGCTTTATTCAAAATCCACGATGGGATTGTACAAAAAGAAGAATACGGAACGTTTCCATGCTCTTTCCTGATGCCACGCTCACCTGTATGCGCGTTATGTACTCTGAGAGCTGGGCCTCGCAGTCGCTTACGCGGCACCGCAGCTCGCCCAGTTGCTGCCGGAGTTGCCGCTCGCTCTCCTGCTCGATCTGCAGCTCGTTCGCCCAGAATTCCTCCTCCTTCATCTCGGCATCGTTCCTCCTCACCTGCTGCTCCAAAAGCAGCAGCGCCTCCTCCAGATTTTCTCCCTGGTGACAGAGTAAAAGATTTCATTTGGAAACTCGCCCTAAAGAGAATATATAATACTCCAGAGATGAGATGAGAAATGCTTGATTTCTACTCGTAGAGCTAATAGATTTGAGGACATGTGGGTTTTGAGTTTTCTGTAAGTAAAAGCTCTGGCAGCTGTGGTTTGTCTTTACTTCGTTGGCCTCGCCGGCGGCCTCCTCCCAGTCTCCCAGCTCGGCCTCGCAGCCCAGCAGACGGCTCTCCAGGGCCTGGAGTTTGTCTCTCTGCAGCTGCACCAGCCGGCTCAGCTCTCTGGCTGGACTCCCAGGCACAGATGCTCCTCCACCACCTCCAACTCTGCTCAGGCTCAGGCTCACACTGCGCTGCTGGGGCTGTTTGGCTGGATGGATGGATGGGTAGGAAACGTTTGTTGATATGCAGAAAAAGAGAGGGAGGAAGGCAAGGAAATAAACCATGAATGAAACCAGTATGAGTGATAGACTAAATAAATGAAACCACACTAACACAGCACTCTACCTTCAGCATCTCTGCTTCTCCCAAATATGTCCCGCAGACCCTTGGCCCCTCCAGTGAAGGTCAGGGATTTGCGTTTGGGTTCCCTTCGTTTGATCGAGTGGTCCGACCCCGATGGCCGGAACTTGGCCAGAGGCGGGAGGCTCTGCCGGTAGAAGCCTCGCTCCGGGACACGACCCTGCCCGTCGGAGGCCGGCCGCTCGCTGACGGACGGGCCGGTTCGCTGGAGGATGAGCTGCACGTCGCTGGCATACTGACCCCACTTGTTGAGGGACACCACAGGGTTTTCATTTGGAGCCAGGTGACGCTCTGTATCCCGCCACTTCTCGATCAAAGTGTATCTGCCGGTGCGACCTGGGGCAAAAAGGCCAATGAGAGCAGCTTGTAGCATGCTGTTTCTGTAGAGCTTCAGCACATGATAATGTCCAGATCTACCGAGTCCAGACACAAAGACTCCTCTGGCTCGCCAAGTCTATTTATTGGTGCATTGCTAACCCTGGTTCTGCATTTAAATCGTGTACCATCACTGGTTGAGCTTTGCAGAAACACTTTAAGACAGTTGGTCTGATTAGTATCTCTGGCTGGTTTACACATGCAAATGTGTATCCTCTTCACATAAACAGTCCTTAAAAATAGATTATAAAAACATTCACTCTTCAAACAGCAGCTTAATTTTCAATTTGAGTTTTTACAGAAACCAATATCTTCGTCACTAAATACCACTATTATGAAGTGACAGGAAAAACGTGGCTGATCCAGTTAACATGAGGGATTTCTTTAGGGATGATATGACAGCTCATACATGTCCAACATAAGCTTCTTTGTTATAGTTGCCTTTTCCCCGGAGGTCCCTCTGACCTATGGTGTCCCACAAGGATCTATTTTTGGCCCACTTGAACACATTAGTTGGAAACTCTTCCTTTTTATGCAGATGACACAATAAAAAGGTAAATACTAAGTATGCAGCCAAAAATCTTGTTTGAGAATTTTTACAAAAGAAGTTGTATAAGTAGTTGCTTTTATTCTACAGTGCCCAGATATAAAACAGACAGAACTCTTTAACAACTCTCCCACGCTCGTGCACCGTGGGCAGATTCAAAGAACTTCACCAGTGTGTGTAGTGAAAGAACTTTACAGTGGGAAGACTCAACACAAACACTGACTGTGTCGGGAAAAGGACTTGGTTCAATGGTTCACGGCCCCTTGTGTGTGTTATTGTGTGTGTCCGCCTGCATTCTTGTGTGTACACATGCAGATAACAGCGTAACACTGCCCATTGCACCCTCACCCTCGTCTTGCACAGTACGGGTCCTCGTAAAAGAGGCACATTCATCACCACAGCCGGCCATTCACATCAAAGTGGCCTGGGCTGGACAAAAGGCACAGGGGACACAAAGGACAGTGAACGCCATAACTCCTGATACACTGTCACTGTCCATGATCCTCTGAAAGCTCTGAGGAAAAACATCAGTGACTCTAGTGAGAAATTAAGCGATAAATCTGTTTAAAAAAAATAAGATGTCTCAATTTTAAGAAGACATATCCTCATTGACTTCACAAAGCTTTACGCACAACCCAATCCATGTGATGACAAACAGAAGCAGAGTGTCAACTCGTTTCTCTGCAAACGAACACAACATGTCAATAAAGCAGCGGCTGCAGTCGGGCTCATTTCGTTTTTTTGTGCAGCCCATTTGTGGTGAATCTCTCTTTGTGCCCTCAAGTCACTTTCCATTTTCATGCAATTTATCATCTCCACTGTGTCTGACAACCTGCCCGTGCCAATACTGGACACAGTCCAGATCACAGAGTGTCCCCATTGGGATCTCTGTGGGACGACATATCATTTGCACTGTTTTTCACCATTAAAAGGACAGATGGAGAAGATTTCATCTATAATCTACTCCTCTGAGGTGGTGGTGGTCTTTGTCCAGTTATCAGGTTGCCTGAAAAGTACACAAGACCTTTGTGTACTTTCCTATCAAGTTACCAAGATATGGTAATATCTCACAATCCTCTATCACCAACGTACAAGCAACATATGTAAAAAGAGTTTAGATCTTACCGATGGCTTGAGCCAGGGCGATGACCACCTCCTGGCATGTGGTGAACTCTGTGACCCCGCACACGATGCGCTGCACGCCGTCCACCCACACTTTCAGCTCCATGGCCTTCATCCAGGGGCCCTCATACCTCCACACCACTGCGGGGCGCTAATGATGATTTAATGTCCATCCTAAAAGAAAAAAGAAAAAATTAAGATTTCAATGCTTGCAAAGGAAAATCATTGATGCTGCATCAAATATTATCATCAAGATTAGGTTAGATAAATTAATAGTGACAAGCACAGAGCATGTTAGCATTTTTCAGCTCTTTGTTTTGGTTGTATGGCAACAACTGAACAGTTTTGGTTCAATTTCACCTCAATGACTTGTGTTACCAGCCACAGCAGTTAATGGTTTACAGTTAAAAAGCTCTAAAAACCCACTGTGCACAATCTCTTACACAAATATGTGTAAAGCAATAACACAATGTGATCATATTGTCAGGATAAAAAATAAATTTCCACAGCCTCACATTTCCTCAACCTCCAGTTTCTATTTCAAATAAATAAATCATCCAAACACACACAAACTACACAGTTGTGCAGAGCGACACCGGCCTTGTGTAAAGCAACAGCACAACAACTCGCAACACTTGTTCTTTGGCGGCAGTTTCGTGTAGCGCCGCTGATAAATGAATGCAACAACACACTTGTGGTGCAGCGACTGCAACCGTCTAACAGGGCCCCGTTCAATACATTTTTCATTCGCCGTTGTCGGTGCAGGGAGGGGGGGGTAGGGGTAGGGGGGGCGGGGGGGCTTACAGCAGTTGCATGCACGCAGAACGAGAGCCATTTCAAACTGCTGACACAAGCACGTCAGGCAGCGAGGCAGTCATTACGAAAGCTGGCAAGGCCACGGCAAGGGGGCCGGAGTAGCAGAGCAATGAGGGAGCAGGTGCCTAATGCTCAGGCTTCTGCAGCCCTACAGCAAGGCAGCGCTCTTTCCTCCTGACGGGGGCCATCAGCTCCGCGCCGATCCTTGACTCCCGTATGGCTACGGGCCTCCCTTATTACAATTTAGGCGCCTTCCATCTTCATCACAGCTGGAATGGGGCTCCAATCTCTCCTGCTACTTAGCTCCCGCTCCCCGCTCCCCGCCCCCCCAACCGAGGGCCTCCTCCTACGGAGACCGCATTACATTGGACGCTCCTTGGCATCTGGCGAGGGCAAGGACCTGCATTCGGTGCGGAGCGGGACGATTTGTAACCGCAGACAGGATACCGCAGGATGCATCTGAACCCAGACACCTGTTTACAGCCCAGTAAATGAGAGTATTACCCTGAATACAGCTCGGCGGGACACAGAATAGAGGGGGACGAGAAGGGGAAGGAAGACAAATCACTCGGGAGGAGCGGATGGATAAACAAAGAAGGCAAGGTGAATGGAAGAAGGAAGGGGGGAGATTGGGGGTGGTCTAAAGAAAGAGTGCAGCAGTACAACAGCACAAATATAAACCCACAAACAAACACCTTAAAGATACAGTGTACAAGTACTGTTTAATGTTCATGAGGTGTTTCTGAAATATATCTAAATAGAATCTGACATTAAAACGATTCTCTCGTCAACAGTGTAGCCAACACGTGTCCAGAGTGGAACCATTGTTTATAATCTGAATCTACTCTTTACTGGAAACCAGACCTCTGTGTATTTACAGCTTGTTAACAAACAGCTCGGAGACACGGTTCTGTTAAAACACACAGCGTCCAAACAGACGATGTGATGACACTCTCCACTTTCACAGCTGAGGTCGAAATGTTGTAATACAGTGTTTATTCAATGACGAGCGATATCCAGATCACACCGAGGCCTCGTCCAGCAGGAAGAGCCAGATCACACAGGCTTGTAAACCCGATTCCCTCTATGTGCACACACCAACACACACACACACACACACACACACACACACACACACACAGGCAAACACAGACAAACAGAGACACACACACCCCTATGTGAAAAGTCGAACTCAAGTCAATCACACGTCTGCAAAACAATTATGAGAAACTTAACTCTAACAACCATATGTTATTGAATTAAGCTCCAAGCTATGAGAGACTGTGCTTCAGTCAACCAATATAAATTAGATTAACAACTAGAATTACAGCCCTAATGAGACACACAGCCTGGTAACTGGTTGTGTGTCTCCACCAACCAGTGCATTTAAGTCCACATAAAACATTTTTTGCAGATTAATAAGAGATCAATGTGACCTTTGACCTTTGAACACTGAAGTCTAATCAGTTAATCGTTGAGTCCAAATGACAACCGGTCAAAATAGAAGGCAGACTTAAGATATCATGTTCAAGAGGGCAACAACATGCTTTGCGTGACATGACCTTGACCTTTGCCCACCCTGAACCTAATCAGTTAATCCATGAGTCTAAGTGAGGATTCTCTCGAGGTCTCGTGAGGTCAAAGTAACCTTGACCTTCAAAATCAAATCAGTTTATCTTTGAGTCCAAGGAAACGTTCGTAGCAGAGGTGAAGAAATCCACTTGCCTCAGTGCTAACGCCTCTATCCACTGGCTCTAGCCACTTAGTATAAAAATGGTGAATAACTAACCTTTGCCACAAAGGTGACAGTGTCTATTTAATAGAAAAATCAATGCAAATCATGTGGAAACAAGTATAGAAATAGAAGACAAGGTCAAACCGACCACACTAATAACTTTCCTTTTTGGTCAATCAATGGTTATTTTTCCCTAATTGACTCGTTCTCACCGGCCCCTTGGCCCAAATACCACAACATATGTTGGGAGATGTTTGATTTGATCAGAGGTGGCACACAGTGCAGTGCCATAGGAGCAGGCAGCTGTGCAGGAGCAGATGGTCGGAGGTTGCGATCAGATCCCGAAGCAGATCTATATGTTCACAAGCTTCAATCCCTCTCATGGCTGCGGAGATGCTCTACACGGGCGACTCCGGTGAACGGGATATAGAAGCTGTGACGTCAGAGAACAACATGCACCACACCGGCATTTGACTTAATGTCTAACCAATCGAATTCTCCTGCTCTGCAGCTCAAACAACACAGCTACTGAAGTCTGTTTCCTTGTGGAAACGATCTTCGATTTTCTTTACCGGGCTAATAACTTCCAACACTTGAATCATTAGAATGCCGTCATGCCTGAACCACCACTGCTGCTCACCCCCCCCCCCCCCCCCCCCTTGCTGTTATTGTGCTACGTTTGCTTATATTTTCTACACACTATTTCCACGTTATCTCTGGTTATGACTTTGATCTAAATTACAGTTGCTTTGAAGCCCCCACTGCCACCGAGTGGATAAATAAATCATACCGGCTACATTGGTGCATACACCCAAATTAGCATGCGCGCAAAAATGTGAGCTTCTATTTTGGTTCAGCCTCACTTTAAATGTAAACCTCCGTATTTACTCGACGGGCCCCGCTCACTGAGCTTCACATTTCCACCGTAAGTGACCTCACAACCTGTGGGAAAGGTGCTGGAGCGGCTGGTATTTCCTTTTTCATTGGTCACAGTTTAATAAACAGACTCATCCCTCCACCTTCCTGCTTCACAACACGTAGTAAACAATTCATAGAGACTCCAGGACGGAGTTGGTCTCTTATGCAGGAGAGTCAATGACCTTCAGCAGAGGGGACTCTTGCGGGATTGCAGATACATTTTGTATAAAGATTCATGTTCCTCTTACGCCAAATCAAAAAGTGAAGTTTTTTCCAAAGAAGTTTTTTTGTCATTAGAAGTAGCTCGGAATCAAACTGAAGTTTGATCCAGTGTTTTTTTGATTATATTAAAACATCATGTGATTGACAGCTGAGAGTGGCTCCAAATGATGTCATCGGTGCAAGATGGCAGCAACCACATCCAGGATATTTTGGCTTCCCTTGTGGACACATGTCGTCCATTCATTTGCTTTGAAAACAAAGAAAGGTCCACTCTGAAAACACCGGAATTGAAATACCGTCATGTAATAGCAAGTTGGTGTGTCACTAAAGAAAGAGCTGCTTCTTCAGTGGAGGAGAGTTGGAGAGTTGGTCGAGGTTATATGAGAAAAGATTTGATAAGATACAGTGCGTCTCTGCTATGGACGCTGTCAGTGCCAATCAACAACTTTTGCCGCAGCCGTTTATGTTTCAGACGTGCAGAACACCGTGTCGTCTGGGCTGTGAACCGTCAAGCTAAACTTAGCGGTGAGTTCAGTCCGCCTCCCCTGAAGTTCCATTCTCAGGATGCCACAGAAAGGCAGAGCCAGGGAGGGGACAGAGTGTGGCACGTAGTGTTTCTTATTTTTGTTTCCTCAGACTTGGACGGTTCATGAGACGGCTCAGCACCTAAGCTCCTTTAATAGCCCTGAGTCGAGCTTTGAAAAGATATTAAGATTGAAAAATGTAAAGAAAAGCTTCCAGTGCCACACTTGATATCCATCAAGGGGTTCATTTCCTGCCGTGTTCGGCTGAATGCTCTCAGCCCGTCGCTAAATTAAACTTTAACCAACTCATTGATCAGGGTTGAACCATTGACCCTCACTCATATCCGGCAGCCTGCCAACAAAACAAAACTTTGCACAAAAAAACGAAAATCCAATTAATTTGTTGCCAAATGTCACATGTTTCCTTTGAATCCACTGATGTCTGTCTAACAAAAATCAAAAAATGACATCTTGTGAAATTTACTGAGGATTTTTTGAAGCAGCAGCAATGAGCAACAACAGACGGTGACGCAACAACAGGCCAATTTCTGCAGCAAAAAGGAGGCAGCGGCAGCAGGAGGGGGTCCACAGGAACAAGGGGAGCACGGACAAAAGAGCATGCTGCAGTGTGTGTGTGTGTGTGTGTGTGTGTGTGTGCGTGCCCACATGGCTAGCTGGATGCAAACAATCCCTCACCATGGCGACGCAGCTCTGCCTTTGTCCGCGCTTCACACAGATGACCGGATTGATTCGAGGGCCCAGTCTGGGAAAGCAAACCAAACAATCAGCAACAATTAAGAAGCAAACCCGTGCTCTCCTGTCACTTCCTCTTTGTCTCCGCTGAATGTGGCCTCCGAGAAAAACACGGAGGTGTGCGCTGCAGCGGGGTTCCCCGAGCTCGGGAGGGACAGAAAGTGGGGTCACTGAGGAAACGTGTCCGAGCTGATCTGCAGGTGGAGATTAAGTAATTTTATAATTCGAATTGGAGCAGATGGAAGGTTTTTAGTTCACATGCTTGAGATGAATCCCTCACTCCAGTTAAATGAATACACTTCACATTAGAAACTAGACTGGCACTTTGTGGAGCACATACCTCCACGGACGCCCCTATGTCCCAACTTTAACCAAAGTGAGAAAAGATTTCTGGGGGGTGTTTAACGTTTAAAGACACAAACCCGTTGCCAGATCCCATGACGGACATTCTTCGGTGCTGCGGGGGGGAACAATAATAAACTTTCTGGATCTAGACTCGGGTTAATGAGATGTCCTCACCCTCCCAGCTGGATTCAGTGAGGTGACGCAACATGTCAAACGTTTGAGAGGAGAAATCGAGACTTGCTGCACGTGGATCCTCTGGTGACTTTGAAGGAGCCTGGAGGCCTTTTGTGGAAAATACTGGGGCCAAGCTCAGGCCCCCACACCTCCTTTTTCCCTCTAAGGATAAGCCTACTCCCCATTTGTCCGTGTTTATGCATATTTTTCTTCTTGGTGTTGTGTCCTGGTTCCTCCTCTGCATTCGAATCCACGCCAAAATGGTTTAATTAAGATTTATCCCCTCGAAATCTAGGAAAATGTCAATAAAAATCCACCTCTCACATCTCGCAATGTTGAAGAAAGTGATACAAAATGTCCTGGATCTGCACCAAACTTGTATTGGTTCTTTCACGGCCACGTATCTCATCCTTTCACCAAATTTCGTGAAAATGCATTCAGCAGTTTTTGCGTCATCCTGCTGAAAATCAAAACGGACAGGGGCAGACACACAACCTCCTCGGCGGAGATAACAATATAACAATATAATATGACTGCACTTAATTCCCTGGCAGTGGTTGAGACCCGTCGGTGTGACTGACATTGCCGCTCCTGGAGCCACGCTGCCAGCAAGGCTAAAAATAGCCTCGGGAGTTGCTCGTGTCAGCAGGTATTTCTAATACAAAGAAGCAAATTTCATTAGGATTTGACCCTTGTGCTCGGACAAGATGGCACTTCTCCTGATGGAGTGTCCTGTGCCCCCTTCTAATACTACCGGACGACACAAGGAGACGCACGCTCCTCCACCTACTGTTCCCACATTCTGCAATCGGAACGTTTCAGCCTCCCGTGTATCACATCAGCCCTGTCAGGTGAGGGGGGGGAGAGGCGGCTGCAGGTTTAACACAAGCTGGAATAAGCTTAGTGAAACCGCTACTCAGCACAACAGCTCCGTATTCAGGTCGTGTTGATCATCCGTTCTAGAAACATATGTAAGATTTGACCGTGGACAAGCGGTGTGGCGTTCGGCGTGGATGCAAATATGGTGGTGCACTTTAATCCAAAATAGCGGGAAAGACGTTTAAAGGCCGTTGGGTACACGTCACCACTTGCTCTGGTTGTGTTCGAACGGCTGCAGACGCTTGGAATACAGCCTTAAAATCCAGCTCCATATTATATTCATGTTATTTCCAGCAGTGCTACATGGCAGCGGACGGCATATAATGAAGTTGAGTGACCAAATTGCCACCTTGCAGTCTCAAAAGTTGAAACTAATCACATGGTGGAGACAATAAGCCTTTAACCCTGTAAGACTCGGAGCTTAGCCGACCATGAGGTGGTGGGAGGTGGGGGGGTTCTGGATTAGATGCACAACGTGAAAATCTTTAAAAATAATCAGTTCTCTCTTGACACAGACCTTTATGTGATTATTCCCCAAATAAAAACACAAGCATGAATGAATAAAAGTTGAAACAATGCATTTTGAATTTAAAAAAGTTAAATGGTCCATTTTCTGCATCTAGGAAACTGACTGGATATTGAGACACGTCTCTGTAACTGCAGAGATTCGGGAGAGAATTTGCTACTTTTCCTTCTTATACTCTCCGTCCATTTGTTTGTTGATTTGTGTGATTGTGAACAAGATTACACAACAGCTGACCTGACTTCCATGAAACTTGGTGCATGGATGTGATATGGGTCAGAGAAGAAGACATTAAATTCCCTAGGGATAATACATGGGTCTTGATGATGAGATAACTGATATTTAAGAATATGGACTGTTAACTGGAAACTACATATTTTCCTGGCTACGAGACCTAAACCAAGCAGATTTTAAGTGTTGGACAAGGTCAGGATTTGATAAATGATGCTTGAGTATGTGGCAAAATGTTAAATTAACATGTCATTAAAGAAAAAAGGAGCAAATGTAGTTCAAGTGATGAGATTAGTTTATCAGAGAGTGCATCTGTGATCTCATAGTGTATTATCCTGTGCACAAGTACACACATTGGTGCATTCTCACACTACAAACCTAGAAGTAGCTGTGAGTGAATGAGTGTTGCCCTTGTCTCCATCACACGTGTGGCCGTCTGACTCAGTTGAACGAACTCTGATTAAAACCACTGCTGAGTGAGCGCTTAGAGCCCAAACTCTATTAAGAGATTCATCACTGCAGGGCTCACACACACACTCACACAGAGACACACACTCGCACACACACACATACACACAGATGGCTCGTGCATCATGTCGAGAGTCTCTCCAGGGTCACAACATGTTTTTATGATGAAGTGTGACCACAAAAAAAGAGACATTATTCAATTTTCTGCAGCACCTTCCTGGAGAGTTCCACAGGGGGGGTTGATGGGAATTCATCTGAATGCATCTGATCCCCCCCCACAAAACAAAGTTATGCAACAACATCTAATTACTTTGTTTTCTGAAATATCTGAAGTCGTGTTTTTTTTTCAGACGAAGCCAAACAACCTGCAGGTTTTTAAATGTTGCCTTCACTGACGCATCCATGCCATGCAACCCCCAATCCCCCCAGCAGAAGCACTGATGATCACATTGCTCCCCGTGTATAAAACAAACATACCTCAGTTAAAGATGATTTCAGGACATGTTCTGGAAAACTCTGCCGCCTCACTCTCTCCCTCTCTCCCGGTGCATGGTCCGCGGCCCGGATCCTGCTTTTTTTATCCCGATCCGCGCATCGCAGGGAGCGGACTCGTTTCTTCTCCCTCCGCCGCCTCCTCCTCCTCCTCCTCCGTGTGGATGACGGTGGCCCGTGTGGATGTAAACACGCGTCACCCCACTCATCGGACATCCGACACGGAGCTCACACGCACGGCGCTCCGCCCGCTCGCAGCCCCGCTGTGGAAGGGAGGGAGCCCTCGGAGCAGCAGCGTGCTGTGTAGATTAACATGGTGAACGCAACTGGGACACCGCAAGGCATGATGGACCCGTTAAAGCTGCAACGCACTGGAAACAGGGGATCCTCACACGTCCCATGCAGTCACCAAACACTTTGATTTGTTATGACACAATGTGGCGTTTGATAAATCTATATTTTAACCTAAACTTCATGTGTTCGGTTAAAAAAATAATCCAGAAATGTAAATCTTCTCATTAAACCCCCATGGTGGATCCTCAAATGTCTGATGTAGTCACCAAAGTTTGTTATGGGACAATGTGGGGTTTTGTCTAATACATTTTTTATTCACGAAACTTAATCCTTTTGTAATCATTTAATCCAACATAAGTTTTGTAATAAAAAAACGAACTATTGTGTCTTATTTTCTTTAAATGGTAAATTGTTAATGGTTTTGTATTTATATAGTGCTTTTCTAGTCTTGATGACCACTCAAAGCGCTTTACAGTACAGTTTTAACTTCACCCATTCACACAGTGCATCTATTCGCAGCACTTCATTGTTTTTTTGAGGGGCAATTCGGGGTTCAGCATCTTGCCCAAGGACACTTCGGCATGCAGATGGGGAAGACTGGGGATCGAACTGCCGACCTTCAGGTTGGAGGACGACCGCTCTACCCCTCAGCCACAGCCTTTAAAGAAGTTGCAGTGCCTCTGCTCTAAACCTGCCTGTTTGGATCAGCAAGTGTTCTGATGCTCTGGAGCTTATTCAGAATAATTCCTTGTTATGAATGAGTCCTCCTCAAACACTTCTCCAATATACTGTCACCTTTTAATTGTTTGTGTGCTGGAGGTTGTGTGCAGAGCTCTCTACCAAATTTGACTCTGCACTTTCCTGGACCATTAACGATAAGATGAAAGTTTTGTGTGATATGTGTGCAAGACATTTGTTCTAACTCTGACCCAAGATTTAGATGTATATCTAAAGTGGTGATGTCTACAGGCAATGCAAAGATATGGCTTCTCACATTTCTCTAATTCCATCATCTATACAATTTTGAAGAAAAGTATTTGAAACACTGCATATCTGCATCCTTGCAAATAATTTAAAGACCCATAGTTACATTGAGTTTTGTATTCCAAGACCATGTTTTTTTTTAATGGCTGCACCAAGCCCAGGAAATATGAATATTCTGGATGTTCTTGGTCCATCATTCCAGGAACATCTTCCCCCAGAATACAGTCTGACTTAATTGGTATCTTTGGAAACATTGCGATCTCCACTAGAATTAAATATAAACATCTGTGGGATGTTTCACTGCACAACATAAGCAGGAAGGAAACAGTGAGGTTTTTGGGGTCTGAGATTTAAGAACATCTCACTCAAGTTAGAACGTTTATATTCTCGTTTCTGAGTTATATCAGTGTCCAACCTCGCTTTTTACAAACTCATTTACCGGTTCTGGTAATTTAGTTGAGAAAAAACAGGTTGTGAGATTGTGTGAGTGCGTTTAACCACATTAAAATAAAGTCAAGACTGATGTCGTCATGTCTCACAGCATTAATCAGGACAGCTGCCTGTTGTGCTGATCGTGCAGAAACAATTTCTTCAGTAAAACGTAATTTCACTGCAACTCAAATACATAATCTGCTCAAACAGAAAAAGAAAACATTTTTTGTGCTCAGCTTTTGACAAATTAATTTATATGACTCATTAATTAAATAAAATCCATTATGTGAGTCTTATATTTCTTGCCAGCTTTAATTTTGATAGCAGTCACTGGTTCCAGAGCTGTAGGTCCAGGCCCACGCGTCAGTTTACAATGCAGAAACTAATCCTCAGCATATGGTGGAGCTGTTGTAACAATCAAGCCATGAGTGATTGATGTTTTCTTTCAAGCAGTGGTGACAAGTGCTGACAGATTAAAGGATTCAAGACCCATCTTCAGACTTAATGCACACAGTACTCCCCCTGCTGCTGTCAGTGGCACGTCTGTGACACAGTAAAATCATGAGGCAGCCCCGTCACTCACAGGGATTTCTAATGATTTAATGCTTTGTATAGATAAATTATTCAAATTGGATCGTAGGGAGGAACATTTTGAGCTAAAACAGCCAATTTCCAACACCAGCGGCCAAATGGTTAAGGTGCTGACACGTGTTTTCACTTTGCCTCATTGGACTTCTTCTCGGGACAGTTGGTGTGAACACACTGTGCCTGAGGGAGATTGTTCTCACTCTCTCCAGGTTTCTTTGCACCTGTCGGACTCAACTTTAACCTTCAACATCCCTCTGCTTCTGAAAATTAAGTTGGCAAGCAGCGCGGCGGTTTAATCAGACAGCAGGCCTCCACTACCTCCCTCTAACCAGCAATTAAGATAAAGATACCCCCGGACACGAATGCAGCGATCTTACACATTCATAGTCTGAGCAGCACCGATCAGGATGTCACCGGAAAATAAACAAACAAGCCAAAATGTATATGTATTTGGATTTTTTTTTAGCCATCTCCCATCCATTAACATGGAGGAGACGGAGTTTATGATCACCAAGAGTCTCTTTGGCTTCTCTTTTGTGGAGCAGTCATTGTCGGCCATCTTTATGCACAATCAAGTGAAGAACATGTGTAGATTGTGGTATATACATATAGTTTACCAGTATTTAAAAATCCTGGACCTTCACAAATATGATGCTATGTTATGTTTTGACGGTCAAAATATCCGTCTGAATCTTACGATTGAAAGAGAGTCTAGCAGAACTCTTTATCGAGCCTTGAACATCTCCATCAAATCAATTATTTAATGCCTTTGGGGCACAGTTTGTAAAAGATTGAGGATGAGTTAGTCTCCACGTCTCTTATATTTCTCTCATTATCTCCTTGGTAAATTCTTAAAACGTGTGTGCTTGACCTCCTGCCTCCTGTTAAACCCGTGTGTCAGCACACTGTCCGCCCACAATTCAAGACGGCGACTCTTGCCCCGTCCGTTGTCAGGACCTGCAGACGTGAGCCGCTCTTTTAATCCCTTTCTCAAACTCTTCAACATGCTTTCTCCGACCAGCTCTCTCTGTACCAGACACAACACGACCTCCTTGACCCCCAGCCAGTCACGAGTCAGGCCAGCAGACACCCCAACTACTCAGAGTTTCAAAAGCACTCCACTCTCCTCATGCCGCCTCCTTACTCCTGGTCCTCATCATTCTTGACCTGTCTGCGGTGCTTGGCACAATCGGCCATTCGTTTCTGCCTGGCACTACTGCAGACCATGTGATTTGAGAATTTAACTGTATAGGGTCTCTGTCTTTCTACCTGGCTGCGTCTATAAAGGTTTCATTGCTGGAATCCCTCGAGTGTTAAATCCCTCTGTGCTCTCTATGCTCTCCTTGCTTTCCAAGTAGTGAACTGATCTTCCCTGCTCAGGTGGAACTTTGGAATCAGTTTTCTGGGTTAGAATGAAAACTTTCAGGCTGAACAGATTTTTCCTTCTTCTCCTGACCCCACAGGTTCACGTCAAATTGGGGTCCTCACCTCTGAACCAGTCTCCCTCTGAATAGAGTACTTGTAAGTTGTGTCATCCTGAGGACACACTGAAACTAAAGGACTCTTGTGTGGTCTATAACCAATGAATTAATGACCACTGAGAGATTCTCCTGTCCCTATAATACCAGCAGTGTCACTGTTTGGTTCTCAGTAGAGTGCATACCTCCACCCATGGCCCTGTATCACAATGCTGCAGAAAACATTCCTGGATCCATCCCTTTGTGCGGATCTACACGCAGATTTATTGCCGCACAGCAGCTGAAAAAAGCCTTCACCCTTGTGAGATCTAATTTACATGTAAATGCTCTGTATTTATATAGAGCTTTTCTTGTCTTGATGACCACTCAAAGCGCTTTACAGTACAGCATTTGCCCTTCACCCATTCAGACACATATGAGCAGCGCTTTCTATTTGAGAAGGGACAATTTGGGGCTTAGTTTCTGGCCCAAGGACATTTTGGCCACGTAGACTGGGAAAGACTGGGACTCAAACCTTCAGGTTAGAGGACGACCGCTGTAACCCCTGAGCCACAGCCAGTCCTGCCTCAAACACCAGTCTAAATAAATATGCCAAATTATTTTCATCAAGATCCATGAATTATCCGGATATCTGTAGGAAAATGTTTCCTTTAAATCTGTTGAGAAGATTTTGCATAATCCTGTTGACAAAAAAATTAACAGTGGTAAAACTCTGTTTAATAAAGGTAACAGCTGAAGATCTAGAAGCAGTTATCTGGGTCTTTTCCTGTCAATCACCAGATCTGAAGAGATGATAAGAGATTTCTTTTTCTTTTTCCTCAAAGCTGCCTGTAGAAGCTCTGTACTCTAAATAGCAGACCAGTGGTTCTCAGCACTTTAGGCTCATGAGTCTTTAAAATGAAAAAAATGCCCTCATGACTCTGTGCCAGCAGCGGCATGTGTCTGGACGTGACCAGTTCAACTGAGGTGATTTTCTTAAAATAACTGCACAAAATGTTCCAGCGTTTCTCAGGAGACAAAGGCTGCAGGAAATTTATGGATTAAATTAAGGTAGCGAATAGTTTTGGCTTGTTCATCTCTCCACTTTCTGGAGTCATCGTTTTCGACCAATGAAATATTGCCCAGTACTTTTGGCAAAATCAAATAAACGATAACCACATTCTGAACAGTTTGAAGTGAAATACACGCTCAAGCAGGTGTTACAACCCAATCACAATATTGGATGAGATTTCACAAATTACAATCCTATAAGAATTACGTAAAATCCTCTGGTTCAGGTTTTCTGTTCTCACCCGGGGTGTTTTAATTTCTAGCTTCGCACAGGTTGCTTGTATTTGCAAGCAAGTAGATATTAAACTTTAATAAACTCCTCTTTGTTTAATGAGGGAGAAAAACCTTTGTCCCACTTCCATAAGATCCCTGTTCTACCTCCTCTCTCTATGTGAAATCTCTCCACCGTTGCTTCCTGGCTGTCTTGTGGCCAAAGCTTAATATCACACTGCCTGTTATCTGGCAAACCTGAGTGTTTTTAATTAGCTGACCAAGAAAGGGATTAACTCAAACCTGGCTCAAACAAAGGGCGAGAAATTCACTGGGCTCAAAGGGAACAAGGGTCCTTTGAAACCAAGACCAAGGTGTGGTGCCCTGTGGGAGGCGCTCTATTTGAAATGACCCCAAAACAAATGTGTGTAAAAGCTGGAAGTCGAAAAGAGCTGGAGGCACACAAGAGAAAGTGAGCACAATCAGACTGAGCAATGTGAAGCTCTTCATCTATAATGAAACAAGTTCCTTTTATTTTATAAAAGTCAGATTTTAAAGCAACATGGCAGCGGAAAACAGGATCTTTTGTCGTTTTGATTATTTGTTTCCTCCGCAGGCTGGAATCACTAAATAAGCTCCTGCTTCTTCATGTTTCTCAGGCAGTTCTGTCAAGAAGCATCAACCAAATTTTGTTCTACGTGTAAGTCGTTTAACTGTAGTTTAAATAAGAGGTTTGTTTTTTCAATGTTTTGTCTATCGAACATTTTCCTCACATGTCTGATTTTGTGAAAATCACCGGGTGGTTCTTCATCCCAGATGTTCTCAGAAGATGAAGAGGAGTAAGGGACACACGTCATCCCTGGAAATCAATGGACCGAGTTGAAACTTCATTTTACATCTGAAATGTTCTTGAGTGATTATGTCAGTGAGAAGCAATTTGCTCAGAGTGCTGACGCCCTTCACAATGGCCTCAGTGTTAAGGAGAAAAAAGTCAAGCTGGCTTCTTTTCAGCCTGTTCTCCACTGCTCCTGCTCCTCTGTGGAAGAATCCTCTCTTTCTTCCTCTGTCTCAAACATGTTCTTTCATTACGTGACAACCTCCCCTTCACATCTACCTGCTCCACTCACAGACATTTTTGGACATATTCTTATTTCTGAGTTAGGCTATGAATCTCTTTTCTTTAGGCTTCTGAGAACTTTAACACTCTCTCCTTTGGGCTCTTTTGAGACAAAATTACAAATGGGAACATTTAATTATTCTTAGGATCTAAAAAAAAGACGATTGTCCCCTTGAGAAATAATAAATCGGACCAGTTCTCGGCCATTTGAGAGACAAAAAGGCTGCTGTTGAAAGGATTTCACTTCTTCTGCAAACCAGAGGCTTGGAAATCATGCACTTTGTCGCCAGAATAGCTCAGAAAGTGGGAGAATTAGAGATTATTAGTAGGGAAAGAGGGAAAAAGTGCAGATTTTAGTTCCTCAAATAGAAAAGCTCAGGGTTTTAATCTCAGAGTTAAACCCCTTAAAATATGTCTGTTGGATTAGGAGTTAGTGAATAAGAAAAGTAAATGTTGTTTGAGGGCAAAGAACAACTGGGGGACGATTTTACACTGAATCTGTTCTGCTCATCATCGGGGACACTCACTGAGGATGAGATGATGCTACACCACTGCCCCCTGCAGGATATATCAAGATAAACCCTCTGCTTTTCTTCGTTTATTTGCTCGGAAAAATGGTTCCTAAATTTTTCCATATATTTTGAGAATCATCCTGCATTTTCTGCCTAGGGTTAGGTTTAGGGTTAAACGTATAAAATGCACTTCACACACATAAACACAAGCCACAGCCGCTCAGAATTAAGCCAGAAAAGAGGAGGAACATCAATTTGATATCATGTCACGCTACATTATGTCCCAGGTACCTGCAGATGGAGACTAAGCTTCTTCTAAGAGCTCACGTCCACGCTCCCGTGCAGGCTGGATATGCAGATATATGAAGACAATCACCGACACAAAGCCGTAATTACTTTAGTGGGATGCTGTTAATTTGGTTGAGGGAAATTCAACCACCGCCTGGAGTCGAGCGAGGCCTTTGTAGATTTCCCAGACGGGAGCGGCTTCATTAGACCAAGTGGATCTCTGGGGGAATTTGTCTGTTTTAAACGCAAAGTGTCAGAACACGACCACCGAGGCTCTGAGGGGGAGAGGGACCGGACTCAGGACTCAAACGCAGGTACTGAAGCTTAAGCTGGTGAAGGTGAACTTCAATGAGAAGAAAATGAAACACAAACAGGCTTATGGTCGCCTGTGGCAGGCAAACAGCACAGGAACATGGGGTAAATACCTGGAAACTGAACTGAGACACGAGGGAAAGGACAGGAGTTAACAGATGGAGGGACAAAGACAAAGGGAAACACAAGGGAGGAAGGGATCAGTGAACACAGGAGAAGCACATTAGGACAGGTGCATCACAAAGACAAGTAGAGAAGCAGTTTCAAAAATCTTTGTAAAGAGAAGATACTGTAAGATAAAGTGTATTTACAACCGTTTATTCATTTGAGAAACACTCAATCAGGCAGAAAGCAGGAGAGCAGCTTGTTTTACAGGAGGAAGTCTTAAAATACATTTATATACATGACATATATACAGGTTGATCATCAATCATTTGTTTTTGGTTTAAACATTTAGTTTGTGTTTCATTGTGGTTCTATCATATAATAACCTGAAGTGCAAAAAAATAAAACACACAGCAAAACCATAAACTGACCAACAAGCTGCCACTATTAAATAAACTGGAAAAAAGTAAATGAATATTAATTCATTGCTGTTATTATTGTATGAGAGATTCAACCGTCAGTTGGTCTGAACATGAGGCACAAAGACAGCGGCTGCAAATACAAAATATTTTGTTTAAATTGACTCTATTCCCTATTTCCACATTTACAAACATTCTAAAAACCATGTTTGTTCTTTCCCTACATAAACACTGACGTCTGCTCTCTACATTCAATAACACAAAGAAGGGTTTTGACCCATTTCATGAGACATCAACCGGAAATACAGATAAAATGTTTGAGAAAAGCATCTTCTATTAACTGTGACACAAATAAAGGGAAACAGTGCAATGAGTGACTTGTGAGTACAAGCTCTGATACTGTGAACAAGTGCAGCTTGGAGTATGATGTACTGTGCACGAGCATCTCGGGTTCAGGTCCGTCCAGAGCTCACAGCCTTTGTTGTTCTCGGATTGATGAAATCAGTTTTCCTGTAGCCACACTGCAGAGGGAGAAGAAAGAGGAAATACTGGAAGTTAAATCAGCTGAACAACAGATGATTAGTTGTCTTTAAGGAGAGTCAAACTAGTATCTGTAGGATTTGTAATACACTGTACACATTTTAATATTATACACGTTTCTATAAATGTTCTTTTATTTTTAATATATTCAATTTACAGCCTTTTCACGTATTGCTCTTGTGAGTTTGGTTTCCGGTTGCTATCTTTCTCCTTGAACGACCTAATGCTTCTTCACTTGCTTTATCTTTCAGGTCATGTATTCAAATCCCCTCACAATTTCAGTTTCTGGTGCAAAATGTTTGTGCATTTGTCAAGCAAAAAGGGTACAAATCTGAGAGGCTGCGTGAATCCACACAAACGTAAAAAATAACACATATACACACAAAAAGATGCCACTGACTCTGCTGACTCTGTGCAGACAGCAGGGACACTGTGTTAGACCGAGGAAACCCACACAACATCTAACACACTCACCTTCTTGTAGGCTCCATGGAGATCAGTGTATTTCCACATGGTGTGCAGCAGGGTACACGCAGCCTGAGCGGCTCTGTTGGGTCCATAACTACGACACAGAGAGGTGAAATAATTCAATCCTGAACATATAATAACATAGGTACGTATGACTGTATATGAGTGGGTAGAGGTATTTTGCTCGTAGATTAGTTCTTTTTTAAGTATATCTATATGAAATTGAGGTAAATAAACTCCATGTTTACTAATTTCTTTACTTTTCTGCTCGTCTTATCTTTCAACTTGTGTTTTGTATTCATATTGTATTGTCCTTCATTTGTGCTGGGTGAGCGGTGACAGGGTGATCGCTGACTAACCCGCTGTCCCTGCTGCTGACGTTGATGATCTTGGGCAGCGCCCCCTGGTGGACGATGGCTCTGACGTGCTGCAGGTTGCTCTGACACAGGTTGATCAGGATGTGACACAGAGACGCCGTCACCTCAGTGGGCAGGTCGGTGCCCGTGTCGTCGTTGGGCAGCATCGCCACCACCTCCGGCAACACCTGCTTCACTTCGGGTGGGAAACGATAAAACACGTAGAAACAAAATCAAAAAGGTCGCAGTCCAAGTGAAAACAACATGGTTATTATTAAAAGTAGCCCCCTGTTGGTTGTTTTAGAGAATACAGGTTTACGTCGCCTCGGCATTGGCTTCACTTTCCAGTCCCAGTGTGGAGCTTACCGATGTCAGGATGCAGTTCATGGTGCTGAGAGAGGTTTTTAATCAGGGACACGGTCGTCCTCTTCACATCGCTCTCCTTCTCCTGCAGCATGTTCTTCACGTGATGAAGACCGTTCTCCCGCTGGACAACAGTGAACGCGATGGCTTCAGACACCTGCGATGAAGATGTGTGTGAAATATGTTTATTTTATTTCAGAAGAACAAGAAAGTACCATATGTAAATCGGTAATAATCTACATCCATGTGCACAATATTTGAAATCAGGCACATGAATTTAACCAGAATTTAATAATTTCTCTATAATCAATACATTTCTCTACAGTTACTACATTCTGTATAATCAATAAAGTTCTCTGTAATTGATACATACCTTTATATGTAATTTATTTATTTGTAATAATTACATTTCTCTATAATAAATAAATGTATCTACGACAAAAAAAATCTAAAATCAAGGAATGTCATTTAATTTCCCTATGTTTAAAACATTTCTCTATAAGACATATATTTCACTACAGCTTAAACATGTTTCTATAATCAATCAAACTCCTCCATGGCCCTACCGCTCCGCTCCCGGCCGTGATGTTCTGCAGGGCTCCCACAGCAGCCTCCTGGGTGGCCGGGCGGACGCTGCGGGCGATCAGCGACAGGTACATGCGCACAGTGATGGCGCTCCAGAGCCACTCCATGCCACGTGGGTTGGCCTTCTCCTCCAGCAGGGGGCACTGACGCTCCAGATTCTGGGGGTGGGGTGGTGGGGTGGGGGGGAGACAGGCGATGAGCCACGGACATGAGTGGGGTTCACCGGGTTCACGCGGTCGCAGCAGGGCGATGACTGATGATGACGGACGTGTGCAGATATTTTAACGTTGACTCGAGCAGAGAAGAGGGACCGGACTGTAAATTCACATCATCATGAAGACTGTGCTGCAGCGGCCGAGGAGCTGCAATGCAGATATACTGTTCAAAGGGTCTAATGGATGTGAAAGGATTCAAATGCATTTACCAAACTCTAATCCTTTTATTTGAAATGTCATGCTCTCATGATTCTCTTCACGTCAATAACAGGAGGATAAATAAAAGGCGTGTTAGGGGTGATTAAACCAGGGGCTGTGCGTAAAGAGGATTAAACCTGCAGAAATCCAGCAGAATTAACAGACTTGCTGTCAGATATTGTCGAACACGTATTCTGCATTGTCACAGTGGATTTGTGTCGGGGGGGGGGGGGGGGGGGGATTACCTCTGTGATCTTGGCGCTGCGTTGAGGGAAGCAGCTGACGCTCTTCGGCTCGGGAGCCAGGTTCCGTCGAGACCCGCTGAGGTCCGGGGGGAACTCTTTAGGAAGCTCCGCCTCCATCTGGTAAGAAAGGTTGTGCAGGATGCAGACGCAGTTCTCTGTGGACTTCAGAGCAGACATAAACGTGGGTAAATATTCAAGGATTTACATTATGCCATTTTGTATAGCTGTAATCGAGGTACTTTTTCATTTGCAATTGAGACTCAAGTGTGTTAGCGTGGCCCCTTAATGGCCCCTGATTTAGAAAAATCCTAGATCCGCCACTGCCCCACATGCACTGGCTCTATGTCCCCCAGGGTGCCCGCCCCCCAGTTTGAGAACCACTGCACCTCTGAGTAAAACATGTGAGTTTAAACACAGAATGCATCACATCTAAAACATCGGATTAAGCAGACGTAGAAACTCGAGCGCCTGTAAAACTCCTCTTCAGCTCAAACCGCCAACGGCCATTGTGTGAAGCCGACTGTGTGAAGATGAATGTTTTTCCTCTAGGTCGCTTCATCATTTCCATTTCACCTTGTCATCCGTCTTGTAGTCAGCGATGGTTCCCCGGATGTAGTAGACCAGAGAGTCGATAAGATTCTCGCAGTGCCTCATCGCCTTCCTGCCGTCCGGACCCGCAGAGCTCAGATTCCTTTAAACATACATCAAGGAAGATTGTGGGACATGTGTATTGTTTTAATTCTACTGGCAGAAATAAATCCAATTCATGATTAAGATTAAGATTAATTTATTCATCCCCAACACATGCACAGACATCCACAGGCACACTCATGCAGGTAGGGAAATTGAACCTCTGCTTTTGACCCATCTGGTGCAGGACACACAGAGCAGTGAGCGACCATGTACGGCGCCCGGGGAGCAGATGTTCGGGGCGTAAGGTGCCTTGCTCAGGGGCACTAGACAGGGTAGGGAGAATCCTCTTGGATATTTGGACAGATCAATCCAGGTTCGTCTTTTTGTTGTTTCTCCGTGGAGTCGAACCAGAGACGAACCAGAGACCTTTGCTGCCCATAGTCCAAGTTTCTGCCACTAGTACACACGTTAATGGTTTTTGGATTTCAGGCTGTTCCTAAACCAGCTCCAATTATGAAAAACATCACCAGCTAGGTAACCCAGCTTCCCTCGGAAAAAAACAAATTCCTGGTTTAACATTCTAACTGCGCCTGACAGCTCCTTCGATAAAATATAACGAAGGGCACTCGTCATTTTTCTCCTCCCGCGGGGGGGGGGGCTCCGAGGGGTTGAGAACACGATAAGGAGAACTTGATAACGCCCGGGCCGCCGAGGACTGAGTGATTTCAGTTCAGCAGAGGGGAGAGAAGAGAGAGGGCTCCATGAATTATTCAGCCTCCCGACTCTTTTCATCTGGCTGCAGTTGCCGGGGGAGCGGCCGCGTCGGATTCTCTTCTGCTTTGTAAACAGGGAGATGATCTACGACCAGAATAACCGACTGGAAACCAACACAACGCACATAATCTGAGGCCGCGGCAGATAAGCTGTCATCAACCGAGAGTTATGACGAGAGCAGGGAAAACGACAGGTGTATTAAATTCTCTGGCGTTTTGGAGTCGCTGCGATCACCAAACCGAAACAGGAGAAAGTGACATTTCTTTAATCCATCATCGAGCAGCTTTCTCACGATTTCTTTTGTTATTGTTTTTCTTCTTGTTGGCAGAAACCCAATAAAGTTTTTCATCAGGAATCAGAAAAGAGGTTTCGGCTCCTTCAACAGAAATGCAGTCAGCACTTCACGTTCCTTGTTACTCCAGAATTCAAACGGTTGAGATCAGTTTACTCATAACTCGGCTTAGCAGAGACAGTATATCACTAACGTCTCTTCACTGTATGACTACTTTCTCTGAGACCAGGCTCCTCTTTGGGTTTGAGTGCAAGAAGAAGAGCTGAAGCGCAGATACAAAATATCTGAGTGCAAGCAGTTTGAGCACAATGCAGAGCAAATGCTGAGCTGATGCCAACTACATTACATCTTTAAAGTCCACTTTGCACATTATCACACAACTTTGACAGTTAATTACTCATTACTTATTATTTATGAATGACGTATATGATACCTTAAAGTTGACCAAGGCTTATTTGAGTCCCACTGTGTGTTTAATTCATAAACTGTATAAACTGTGTGGTGTCACAAAAAAATGTGTATTATATTATCAGGTGAAAGTTGCAATGGACAACTTTTATTATTAAATAAAGAAAAATAGAGTAGGTGCTTTTTGTTTATTTCTAAATGGGCCACAAAGCTGTCTAAATGTAGTTAAATCTAATAAATCAATAGCTGATGCTTTTAGATCAGAGAAATTAGTGTATATATACATTGTTTTTCCCTTTAACAGTCACCGTTTTGATGTATATTAAGTTTTAATCTATTATGATAAGTGATTATTTAGTCAGCTGCTGCTTCAGACTGATTTTCTGTTACTTTATTACAAGTGGAGCGTCACAAGATCCTCCTGCTCTGAAACGCTCTTGAAAAAAATGAACTGCTTCTCCATATACACAGGGCATTTTTATTCCTAGTTGTATTAAAAGTTATTCTGTGTCTCGTTCCCCCTCAAAGTCTCTATTTATTTTGGTATGAGCCGTCTGTCTGACACCAGTAGTCGGTGTCTGTTTACTGCGACCTATAATCAGCGCTGCAGAGAAGAACCCGGAGCATCCGGTTTCAAGGCCCACAGAGGAAGAGGAGGAGGAGGAGGAATCGTACCGCAGGCAGCCTGTGGCCAAGTGGAAAACCTCAGAGTCGGCGAGGAGCTCGTCTTTTGGGTTCTCGCCCTCGGAGATGCCCGAGCTGGGCACGAGGACGGACTGGGTGAGGACAGATAAGGCCTGTCTGGAGAGGCGCTCCTTCAGCAGGTCGTGAGAGGAGAGGTTCCACAGGAGCCCTGAAGACAGGAATAGATTTGATCATCTCCAAGAGACACTAAAAAAAAATCTATTTACAAAGTCAAAGACCGACCTGCGAGTTGTCGTCTGGTCTCAAGGTCACGGCTGCTCTTCAGCGCGCCCAGTATGGTGGCTATGCCGTCGCTCTCCTTCACCTCCATCTTGTTCTCGCTGCTCTGGTACACCACGTTGCGCAGCGAGCCGGCGGCGACGCGCTGCACCTCCTCACTGTCGCTGTGGAGGAGCTGCAGCAGCTTTCCGATTCCGCGGAGAAAGTACACCTGGAAATATACGTTAAGATGGGGTCTTCAATGGTTCAGAGTGTAAGATTCAGGTGAAAGAATTCTATAGGCCGAAATTGAATGTAAAATAATCATATTGAGGTTTTCACAAGTGTTATATCTAAATTAAATGGGCCCCTTATATATAAATACTTTTATTTACATCTGGAGCAGGTCCTTTCTACGGATGCTGATTTGATGCTATGAGGTTTTTTACAGTAGCCCAGACTGGACAAACCAAACACCTTTTGAGTTTTTATAACAACTGAAGGATCCAAAAGGTTCTCTCTCATGTTTGGAGGGGGAGGGGGAGGTGAGGGGGATTCAGCTGCTACATGCAACTTCACCACTAGATGTCACTAAATTCTACACACTGAACCTTTAAGCCCTGAGAGATACCAGGACTATAAGATCCAAAAACTAAGGTATGAATATTTGAGAATTATAAACTAAACTCTTAACGCCATCATGTGGACACACTGCATGTGGGTAAACACACCATCTTCTTGGCCTCTGCGCTCTTGAAACATTGATTCTGAATGTGGCTGGCTGCGTAGATCAGCGTTTCCTCGTTCTCCTGCGTCAACAGGCCCACGGCCTTATCCAACGTCATCTCCGGAGGCTTGTTCTCCGACTTCCTGTGTGAAGCAGACACAGCCCTGAATTAGAAGATGCACAACCAAGAATATTTGTATGGAACCAGAAGAGGAACCAACGTGTTCTCACAGTGCCATGACATTCTGCGTCTGTATCTGCTGAACGGGGACGTCTACTTCCTGTTTCCTGCCCATGTCCACCTCCACGCTGGTGACCGTGGGCGGGTACGAGTTGAGCCTGCGGAGGGGCTGAGCGTTCCTCCCGCCCTGAGCCAACCACGACAGCCCCTCATCGCCACCTCTCTCCTGCACGTTGTGTCTCTCAGTTCGGTTTTGACTCCAGCGAGGGCCGTATCCAGCGCTCTGCTGAAACGCTGCGTTTGCAAACCCGGGCTGAGGCCCTGACATCTGCCTCTGTAAACCCTGGCGGAAGCTCCTGCTTGCAGTTGTGGACGTGTGCGGCCGCGTTCCATGAGGCGCCTCTGAGAAGGCGTAGCGCCAGGGTGAGTCGTTCCCGTACGAGCGGTGGTGGGGCGTGCCCGTCCTCTGAGGCTGACCGGGTCCGGGGAACGTGTACGTGCCGAACCGCAGGGTGCTGTAGCTGAAGGGGGCGCGAGGTAATCGTGGGGTCTGCGGAGGAGACACCTCCACCCTCCTGGTCGGTCTCCGCACGTGGTTGCTATACAGAGAGCAGCTGGTGGAGGTCAATCCATTCATCTGTGGATACAAAACACAAACTACTCGTTAATACAGTGAGGTCTGGGAGGACTTTGAATTAACACAATGCAGTTCAATATTAGATGAGTGCATGAAACACATAGTAAAAGGTATGTATAATTTAGAACCTGAACTGAGAAAATACTCTTTATCTACGTGGTGTCACAAAAATAAGTGTTATATAATAAGATTAAAGTTGCCTTGGACAACTTTTAGGAGGTTTTAAAGAAAAATAGACAGGAAGTGCTTTTGTCAATAGTTTATGAGTCATGAAGCCGACAAAACGTAGGAAGGGACGAGTACAAATGTCAATAATTAATGCTGTAAGTTAAATAATTGAAACTAGTGTCAAATTATATATTAACTTCAATCAACAAAAGAAAATTTGAAAAAAGATCATTTTACCAGTCACAATTTGATCAAGAACATTCAGTTTTAATGTATCTTATTACTTTATCGTTTTATCTAATTCCTTGCGATTTTTTATTTATTTATAGCAAATCAGTAGATTGAATGGAAAAATTTAAAGATTTAAAATTGTATTTGACCATTTGTTAATAAAGTACAAAGCTAATTTATTTTGTCACTGTCGGGGCTCCATAGAGCTGAAGTCAACACTGTAAAAATAACATATAAATCCCAATGTCGGATTTGCATGATCAGGTGCAGTCATTTGAATGCATTCAAATGACACAATATGTAAAGTGCAGCGTGATAAGCATATATGACCCGTGTGTGTGTGTGTGTGTGTGTGTGTGTGTGTGTGTGTGTGTGTGTGTGCGTGCGTGCATGAGTCAGGAGGTAAAAAGAGCCCCTCACCTTATTGTTTGGTAAATGTCCATCTGCAGCATCAAAGCTCTGTGCTGCGCTCCTCTGTAAGTGGACACCACCTTGAACAAGTGGAAGAGGTTTAGTCAGAGCGTCCAGTTTCACACTGTAATTACATAAACACATGATGGCGACACCAACACCTCCTCGGGTCGGGGGCGTGACTCCCACCTGAAACACTCGGAGCGCTGTCATCAGTTCATTGCTCTCCTGTAAATCATTTTATGCTGATGACTGACTGATGTCCGTGGCTGACTCACCCACACCGACCAAATAAAGCAAT
The DNA here is from genome assembly GCF_949316205.1 of Platichthys flesus. Taxonomy (NCBI): domain Eukaryota; kingdom Metazoa; phylum Chordata; class Actinopteri; order Pleuronectiformes; family Pleuronectidae; genus Platichthys; species Platichthys flesus. Next base: position 10,279,706 of record NC_084967.1, on the reverse strand, counting down.
ACAAGAGCACAGATCCCTTAGAAAGCCAGGAAGTGAGTTGAGGTTCAGGCTGGAGGAAACGGCAGAAACCTGTTGGACCAGGAAACTACTGCAGCAAGAATTCTCCTCACAAAATAAAAGTCTGGATTAAGTGGAAATGATTGATAAATAGTTAATCAGAAATGGACTGCACATGCTTCACACAGAGAAGATCCCCTGGATGGGAGAAGGCTCCTATCATGATAAAACAATTACAGCAAATATTATCATCAAAGGCTTGTAACTAATCTTCATCAACATGTTAAACATTAAACAATATGAATGTTTATTGTCATTCAACTTTTACCGATAGCTAAATAACAAAACTCAGATAAATATCTGTATTGCAGTAAAAGAGTAAAAGGAAATATCGCAAAAATAATTCTCATTAGTAGCAATGTTGATATTAATATATATATTAATATCAACATATTGAGATAAAACTATAACAATAATAATGCAATGTAATTGTTATCAAAACCAATCTAACCGAACTTCATGTTCCGCGTATTGTGATAAAACAATAACAACACTTCAATAATTAACAACAACAGTGATGTCACAACATTTTCATTGATCACAATGTAACAAAATGTCAACATATAGATATATTTCTATAAAGTGCGATAATATTTACCATTAAATGCAATATAATTTCACGGATAGCACTTATCAATACTTCCATATATATGATGTATTCCACCTCAGATTTGTCAAATGTTTTATGGTGTTTTATCATCATTCATCGTGTTGATTATCGATATCGACTGATATTAATTAGTTTCATCTTGGTGACATTTAGGCCAACAGGCCCATGAATAATTTAAGGTGGATGGTTATTCTAGTGGGGACAGGAGGAGGAGGAGCAGAGTGTGGCTCCTCTTCATCACCTCCACTCACCACCTGCTGTGTTCTTCATCTTCACCCTCACAAACAACACAGTGATCATAGTAATGTGGATTGTTACCGTTGCTCTGGCTCCTCCTCGCCCTCCTCGCCAGTGTGAGCTGGACCTGCTGCTGGACGCGCAGGCTCCGCTCGGCAGCGGGCCCGGCCGGCAAAGCCAGGCTGGTGTCGTCCAGCCCGGAGCGGCCCGGCCCGTGGGGAGCTGACCTCAAAAACACCTCGTCCATAGTGACCGGGTCCGGGGGAGAGGAGCGTCACGGCCGTGGATCCATTCAGACCGGTGGGTCCGGTTCCGCAGACATGTCGAGTTCCTGCTTTGTTCCTGCGATCAGCCAGGTACACACGGAGGAGGGCGGGGCATACAGCAGATACACCTGAGGGTCACACGTCACTGCTGCCAGGGACCGAGGCTAAGGCCCGCCCCTGCCCGCCTCTGATTGGTCCACACTGATGTCACACTGGTTCCGGAGCTGATAGGTGGGTTTTAAAAACAGGTCTCCACATTTTGAGTTAAAATGATAGAGATTCAGGTTATACAAAGGTTTTTGGTATAGATTAAATAAAGACATGTTTATTTGTAAAGCAAAGCTCAACAACAATTTATAGATTTTTATATATCTAATATAAAATCAGATTTAAAACATCCATCATAAAACACTACAGGGGCCATCAGTGGGTCGGTGTCTGCTATCAGAGGCAAAATGTGTCTTTTCACGGCTCCTGTCATCTGAGATCAGTCTCCACGGAGCTGAGTCAGCGCCGAGAGGAGTAAAATTGTGCAAACCCCAAAAGATCAGCTAATATAGGTGTAGCATTACAGATGCTAATCTCTGCTGAGAATGGAGGGTGGGGCTGGGAAGCTGCTCACGTTTACAATGGGGCCTTTTCATCTACTAAAACATCAAATGTATTTGTATGTGATCAAATGTAATGTCTCGTCATCTGCAGATGCACTCATTATCTTTTAACGCAGCAGTCTATTGCTGCTACTAGAAAAAAAAGGAAAAACATAATAAATATATAGAATAAATAAAGGCTCAACAGGTGCATTCGTTGTTGTTTTTTTTCCCTTTAATGCATTTTGTTTTCTCAAAAACAATCTTTCCAGTCCAGCTCCTGAAATCACTTTTCACATTAATCGTCTCTGTGCATAATATTCACAAAAACAAACAGTGACGTGTCTGTAACTCACTTTGATTCACATTGTCGTGACATCACAACGTGTTTCGGAAAACATTCAAGGAGTCTGAATCCACAACAGAACAGTCCTGTCATGAACCAGCTGTTTAACATTTTCGTTTTCAAACACATGTACACTGAGGGACTCTCCTCCATATTGTCATGTTTAACCCATCACGAGATCAACACAGCGTCACACAGCATTTCCACAGGAGGAGAAAGAAAGTGTTTCTTATTTGTAAAGCAGCAAAACATCAAGATTAAAGGGTGTGAGTTCAATTTAAGTTGATTTAAATCACATGAAAATGGTGAATGGGGTAAAGAATACTCTTAATACTTTAATTTCAATCATATCATATCAAATGATGTTGAAGATCTTATTTCACAGACGGGTTGATGTACAGGTCTGAAAAATGCAACTTTCCCCCATCTGTCCATTTATATTGTTTTCATTTGGCACATCATATTTCACATTCATCTTTCCACAATTCATACATCACACACACACAAACACACATTGAGGTTTAAGGTGTTTTTTTTTAACCGTTGATAAACCCTAACATTGATTTTAACTGAATTGGCAAATCCGAGCTGCGGATAAGATGATAGAGCGGTGAATTCTGTGGAGGGCAAAGAGCGACGAGACAAGTTTGTGCAGCTCGGAAGGTGTCGGGTCTCTGCTCCAATCAAAGAGTCTGGATAAACGTTTGTGAAAAAGTGAAAACTGTTTTTTTCATTTTCTCACCAAAACCTTCACAATATTAGAGTTATTTCCATGCTCATTAATGCTAAGATTTGTTTACTTGCTTGGCCACAACAAAGAAAAAACGTAATCATCCTGATGCTTATTTAAAAAAAACATTTCCTCACCTAAAGGGTACATTTTCACCCAAATTTACTGCTGTGTTCATTCCGAATTAACCTCTTGATTCATTACGGACGACCACATGAAAAACACCAAATCACGTTTTAACAATGCATCAATTCCAACATCTCCATTTCACAATAACACAACAAGTGACCAAATTTCCGTATATCCTAAACCTGTGGCACGTTGTTGCAGATACAAACATCCTTGTTCTGTAAATAATCAGTGAGCTTTTTCTGCACGTCTTCCCGTCATCCTTTGTACATCGTTTAAAAAATATAGAAAATGTTAAGAGAACATTTTTCATTCAGGTTAAAAACACGAGGTTTCTCTGCAAAGCTATTTACAAATCTCTGTGTGGTCAGTCGTCATTCAGCAGAATATTTCAGAGGGAGGATCTGTGACTGTGAAGAGGCAGCAGGAAACATGATGCAGTCGTTTATGCGGGACGTGGACATCATGGAACTGTTTGTTTACACAGAAACAGAAAAGATTTAAGTGAAAGCTGCGTTACCTTTTTATTTATGAACCAATAAAAACTGAGGTGATGGTTTGAGAACTGGGATGCAGATATGGTGATGAACATTCTTCACCCTTTTCCACTAATAGATAAAAAAACTATCAGATGAGTTAACTGCAGCTGTAGACTTAAATTATCATAGACAGAAACAATCATACTGTACATCGTGTTATCTGGTGGTCGCTCTGACCAAATTGCATTCCAGCACTGTGAAACAATAAAACTGATAAACATAGTTTTTTTTTTGAAAGACACAAAAGTGAATCTGCATTATTTTGCATTCAAGGTTTAAAAGAAATGCTCTTTTTGTACAAACGCAGTTGAAGGGAACTCGTTTGTCATCAAGGCAGCACAGACAGCAACAGCCGAGGCAAAGATCTTCTCCGCATTGTGAAATCCTTTCACTCTGACGACGTGGGAAACGCCGATGTAAAGGTATGCGCCCTGAGGCAGACACCGGGGTTTGTTGGATCAGTCAAGGTCAGCTGACGTGAGATTCAGAGGCCTCGGGTAAAGCTGAACTACAAACACACAACATGTGAGAACTTTCACTCTATTTTATCGCTATCACTTGGGGCTTTGAAAAGCAATGTTTGGACACGGGATAATAATTTTTCGAGGCCAGGTAACTTAACAACAAATGCATTTAATG